>NC_056732.1:1843464511-1843592741 GCF_019279795.1 Protopterus annectens | reverse complement strand
TAGGGGAACAAGAATAGAGACATGGCTCTTAGGCGATCTGTATAGGACAACATGTTATTACCCTGGATTCTGTTGGTGTGGGACCTCTGGGGACGTTCCAGCTGTTTCAGATGCCTAGTGAGGAACATACCGAAGGGGGCATTATACTCATTAATGGATCTGACAAGGGCCGAGCCAAGTAGTATTGCAACTTCCTTGGACTTAGATGCCATACACTTACTTATAAGTTGAAGTTCAGAATTACTACAAATGGTGAATGAGCAGATCAGTAGGATCCCACCTGCCCCATAGGGGTTCAGGGGCAGGGCAAACTGCAAGCTTCTAAGAACCATTTCATTAATTATGATAAGCCAGAAGTATCTTCTTACTCCTAAGTGTTTCTCGCCTGTAGTACACCAAATTAAATTATCAGGTTTTCCTTTGATTATATCATCCCTTCCTTTCCAAAGAATAAGACGCAGGTTGTTCTTTTGTTAAAAAAAAGTCTTTATTCAAAGATGGGTAAGTACAGTAGCCATGAAAATGGCTTTTTCTGATACGAGTACTACAGTCAAACAGCATGAGTTTTTATAGCCACTAAAGCAGTGGGTTTGTCCATTGGACAAGCTCCTGATAGCATGAAAGCCATGGTATGTAGGTGGTGGAGTTGGATTTACTCTATTTGAATATTACAGTGACCAATTAGGTTTTAAGACTTGTAAAACCACAGTAAAAACACGAACTTCGCTGTAAACAAGATCACGGTTCCACAAATGTCATGAAACTGTCAGCTACGATAAAAAAGCCTTTATTCCACAGTAATAGTAAGAACTGGTTAAGCGCTTTCATCTACAGGTAGCAGACTTCCTCAGAACACTCTACAATTAAAAAAGCTGGGTTTAAATTCATAAATTCCTCCAATCAGATTACATGATTAATCGTAGTCAATTGTCATTTAAAGTGCTCAGTGCAGTGATAACTTATATATACATTTATCCTTATACAATACTGCTAAAATCCAATAAAATCACTTGCATATAAAATATGCATCTAATATACATACTTTCTCACTAATTTATTTTTGCTTCTAATACTGGTTTAATGGAAACGCTTTCATTAATACCAGGATAAACAGTTGCATGTAACAATATCTGCCATTTTATCTCCTTCTCACCCAGTTTTACCTTGATGTTTCCACCCCTAGGGTTTGATTTTACTTGCTCTAAAATGGCAAACTTAAAACTATCACAACTTGGGCTTCCAAGTAAATGTCTATACAGTGCATTTTTGTGTCTTTCTTACTTATGCAGTAAAGGTGGTCATAAATCCGATTTCTTAAACATCTGTTGGTTTTTCCCACATAGTAACAAGGACATCTGACACATTTCGCCAGATAGATCACATGTTGGGTCCGACAGTTACCCTTCTTAAATCTAATCTCAGTTTGGTTAACGTCCCCCAATGTTAAGCTCCTGTCTTCCAGTATAGCAATGCATTGCTTACATTTTCCGCACTTACTAGTACCTCCTACCGCACCCTTCTCTTTGTTGACTGTAAGCCCACCTTCAAATTTGTTTTTTAAATTCCAACCTGTCTTAAATACAAATAATGTTTTTTCCCCTAGTTCCTCCTCTACAATAGTGTCACTTCTCAAAATGTTCCGATTCTTACCTATAATTTCTTGTATGTCTTTACTCTGTTTACTATACTGTACTATACACGCTCTTTTGTAATTCTTAATGGGTTCACTTATAATCAATCCACTAGAGGCATTGAAATTTGTAACACCTAATAAGGGGTACATATTTTTTGCCCCATTCTTTCTGGACATAACTATTGATATCACTTGTGAGTCTTGAGGGGGTAACCCCATCTTCTAAACATCCCACTAATGTTTTTTAACTCCTGCACCACTTCATGATAGTCAGACGTCATACGTCAGACATTTAGTTGGAAGCCCAAGTTGTGATAGTTTTAAGTTTGACATTTTAGAGCAAGTAAAATCAAACCCTAGGGGTGGAAACATAAAAGTAAAACTGGGTGAGAAGTAGATAAAATGGCAGATATTGCTACATGCAACTGTTTATCCTGGTAGTAATGAAAGCATTTCCATTAAACCAGTATTAGAAGCAAAAATAAATTAGTGAGAAAATATTTATATTAAATGCATAAGTGATTTTATTGGATTTTGGCAGTACTGTATAAGGAGAAATGATTATATAAGTTATCACTGCACTGAGCACTTTAAATGACAATTGACTACAATTAATCATGTAATCTGATTGGAGGAATTTTTGTATTTAAACCCAGCTTTTTTAATTGTAGAGTGTTCTGAGGAAATCTACTACCTGTAGATGAAAGCGCTTAACCAGTTCTTACTATTACTGTGGAATAAAGGCTTTTTTATTGTAGCTGACAGTTTCATGACATTTGTGGAACCGTGATCTTCTTTACAGCTAATTTCGTGTTTTTACTGTGGTTTTACAAGTGGCATTTCGCTGTGTCTTGTGGTTTCGTAGTTGTTAGTTTTACAAGACAATGGATTCCCTTGACGAGCTGTCATCCATGTTTTCACCACCCAGGAAGGATGAAATACAGAAGTTACAATCGGAAATAGCCATTGTAAAGGGAGAGCTTACTCCGCTAATCGACATGATGAGCCAGGCTGAGAGTGGTAAGGAAAGGCAGCAGAGTCTGATTACGTCAAGCCGTATGCAGGAAGGATGTGCTGCTTCAGGTGGTTTCCCCAACGGCCAAGATAATGGCATGTTGAATGTGTCTGGACCCTCTTATTGTTGTATTGCAGAGGCACTTAGGGGCACTAGTGCCTTGGAGGACAGAATAACAGGTGGAGGCAACATTTCGGAGGACAATCACAACATTTCGGGGGCTATACCAAAGCACACGGTGCTAAAAAAACTTATTCAGTTGTTGGAAACCAACAGGTTAAAAGTACTGTAAATATTTCCATTGATAATAGCTCTCAAGGTCCAAATGTTATTTCTAATAAACAATGAGAGCATGACACTTTTTTCAAAGCTAATTTTGACTTTCAGTTTAATGGAAACAGCAAGCGGGACACTACTAGAGGTGTGGAACATAGTGGTACCGACAAAACTTTAAAATAATACATTTTTGGCTTTGGGAAGAAGCTGGGTATCATTTAAGGGACTTCAGTTGGACAATATGTATCTAAAAAGATGTATTGAACTTAAAATTGTTCCCATGGGTATGTGCTTCTTTAAGCAACCTATGGGCATTAATTTAAATGAAATTAATATTACTGAATGTAGTCAAATGTTTGATGGATTTGGGTTCAAGTTTATGGAATTCATTATAAAATGTAACGATAATAAATTAAGTAGAATGTTTTTAGACGTTGAACAGTTAAATGAGATTATACTGAAAGATTTCTTATTTAGTGAATGGGAAAGTTTATACAATAAACAATATGTATGGGCTGAAAAGAACAGGAATAAACAATATGATAGGAAATGCAATAAAATGAAAAGGGATATTGAACATTATGAAAAAAAACAAGTATATAAGTGGAATAAACAAACTAACATTGGAAGTCGCCATTTTGATAAACAAGGACAGACTAGTGGATTTAGTGGTGACACAGATTTACATAACAGGAAAGGATGAAGAAATAACAAGAGTCATTTTTTAGAAGAAACAAATCAGGGATGGCAAGGAGGACACAGGGAGGAAGATATGGGCCGGGTATTTGTAAATCGAGAGACCTGACCTTACAACAGAAGGTGGCCCAACAAGAACAACCAGAGAAGGTGGACATAGGACAGGAAATCATTCAACATAATGACGTTAAGTTTAGTTTAGGTGATTTTAACATTTTCAACTATACACATTTTAAGTTAAAAAAGAACACTTTTCACTGTTTTCAAAAGGGATGAAGTATGTCCCAAGTACTAAGGTCAACTTAGTGGACTGTATAGTGGAATTTAAACTATATTTACGGAAACTAAATTTAGCTTTATATTTTCAGAATGAAAGGGGGAATTTTACTGAATGTGAAACTAGGAAAAGAAGCGCATTCATACCCCCTATGAACAACACCTCAGCAGCTTATGAGAAAGTAATCATTGATGAATTATATAAATACTTTGCAAATAACAAAAATATCAATATAAAATATAATTTGAACAAGGAAGAATATGCTGCTTTGAATGAACTTTGTAATGATAACAATGTTCGTATTATGAAACCCGACAAAGGGGGCGGCACTGTTTTATATGATAGCAGTGACTATATGAACAAGATATATGATATATTGCATAACTCTGGTAATTATAAAACATCCTCACTTAATGAATTAAACATTAGTTACTGTCGTATAGATTTGTTTCTAGAAGAATTTTTATTATACAAGAGAATTGATACAGATTTTTACAAGTTTTTAAAAACTGAATTTCCCACACTAGCTACAATAGTAGGTATTCCTAAAGTCCACAAGAATACACTTGATTCACCTTTTCGCTCCATAATTTCTGGGAGTAAATCCAAAACCTTTCCGTTTGGTAAGGTTATTGATAACTGGTTGAAATTAATATACAAAAGGGTACCACATATAATTATTGACTTTTGGGGCTTTTTAAGTCGATTAAAACCAGAATTATGGAAGGAAGATATTATTTTTTTAACCATAGATGTCATAGATCTTTTTTCTTGTATTCCTAAGGAAGATGGTATTATTAGGTTCAATAATAGTATTCAGAAACATACACAATTTGGTTGGGATAAAGTAGCACTTATTACAGAATTTATGGACATAGTTTTAAGTCATAATTGCATTTATTTCCAAGGAGAATATTATAAACAAATTAGGGTCGTAGCATGGGGGCAGCTTGTGCCCCCATATACACTAACCTTGTTCTTCTAGATTGGAAAGAGGAGTGTTTATTCAAGCATGTACTGTTTAAGTATGTTAGTTGCTATGTAAGATATCTGGACTACATTTTTATTTTATGGAATGGCACTATAGGGGAGATGGACATTTTTATTAATGACTTAAACATGGCTAGTGAGTATCTTAACTTTACCCATAGCTTTGGTAAACTAGGAATTCCATATTTGGACACTTACATTTATTCAACCCCAGTAGGGTTTAAATCTAAGATCTACAAGAAAGATAGTTTTAGTAATGCCTATCTAGACTATTCAAGTTGCCATCCCATGGAGCAGAAGCGGAGCATTTTTAAAGGACAGTGCATCCATGCAGCATGTATGACATCCGACTAGCATGAAATGGTGCAGGAGTTAAAAAACATCAGTGAGATGTTTAGAAGACGGGGTTTCCCTTCTAACTCACAAGTGATATCATTAGTTATGTCCAGAAAGAATGGGGCAAAAAATATGTACCCTTATTAGGTGTTACAAATTTCAATGCCCCTAGTGGATTGATTACAAGTGAACCCATTAAGAATTACAAAAGAGCATGTATAGTAAACAGAGTAAAGACGTACAAGAAATTATAGGTAAGAATTGGAACATTTTGAGAAGTGACGCTATGGTAGCAGAGAAACTAGGGGAAAAGCGATTATTTGTATTTAAGACAGGTTGGAATTTAAAAAACAAATTTGAAGGTGGGCTTACAGTCAACAAAGAGAAGGGTGCGGTAAGAGGTACTAGTAAGTGCGGAAAATGTAAGCAATACATTGCTATACTGGAAGACAGGAGCTTAACATTGGGGGACGTTAACCAAACTGAGATTAGATTTAAGAAGGGGAACTGTCGGACCCAACATGTGATATATCTGGCTAAATGCGTCAGATGTCCTTGTTACTATGTGGAAAAACAGACAGATGTTTAAGAAATTGGATTTACAACCACCTTTACTGCATAAGTAAGAAAGACACAAAAATGCACTGTATAGACATTTAGTCGAAAGCCCAAGTTGATAGTTTTAAGTTTGCCATTTTAGAGCAAGTAAAATCAAACCCTAGGGGTGGAAACATCAAGGTAAAACTGGGTGAGAAGGAGATAAAATGGCAAATATTGTTACATGCAACTGTTTATCCTGGTATTAATGAAAGCATTTCCATTAAACCAGTATTAGAAGCAAAAATAAATTAGTGAGAAAGTATGTATATTAGATGCATATTTTATGTGCAAGTGATTTTATTGGATTTTAGCAGTATTGTATAAGGAGAAATGTATATATTAGTTATCACTGCACTGAGCACTTTAAATGACAATTGACTACAATTAATCATGTAAGGAATTTATGTATTTAAACCCAGCTTTTTTAATTGTAGAGTGTTCTGAGGAAGTCTACTACCTGTAGATGAAAGCGCTTAACCAGTTCTTACTATTACTGTGGAATAAAGGCTTTTTTATTGTAGCTGACAGTTTCATGACATTTGTGGAACCGTGATCTTGTTTACAGCGAAGTTCGTGTTTTTACTGTGGTTTTCAAGTGGCATTTCGCTGTGTCTTGTGGTTTCGTAGGTTTTAAGACTTGCCATTTGGAATCTGTCTCTGTTTTAGTGGGGGAACAGTTTTTTAAAAATATCCAAATGTTTTAACAATGTATTTAAACAAAGGGTTACCAGGGTGTTTATGTAAAAAAAAAAACACTTTCACCTGATATGATTCCTCAGGTCCATCTTTAACAAAGTACATACCAATCAGTTTTGTTAGTAAGAATCATCACTATAAAAGCTTTAATAGGTGAATTGTTGGGTAGAATGAACCTTGTTTCAAGATTGAAGTGCAAGATTTTTTAACACTTTTAACATCATGGCAACACCTGTGAGTGACTTGCTATAAATTTGCAGCTAGCAGCCTTGGAAATATAGGAACGTACTGGCGTTGAGTTTAGATGGCTGCAGTGGTGGTACTAGGTAGCGTTGTCACCTCACAGTAAGATGTTGTCCTGTTCGATTCTCAGCTAGAGCGTCTTCTGTGTGGAGACATGCGTGAATGGGCGTACCTACGTTGAAGGTTGTGCGTCAGGTCCGGTGACTTGGCACATAAAAATCTATTGCCAATCATTAGCGGACCGGAGTTCCGCTGTGGCGACCCCTAACCGGGAAAAGCCGAAAGACACAACAACAACAACATTGGCGTTAAGTTTAGAAATAAACAGCAGATAACCTGCAAGTTGAATTCATACAAACACTCAACTACTTGTAGAAATATATGTAACAAAAGTCACAAAAGATATCTGTGGGGCCTATTCTTTTCTTGAATGCTAAAAATTTGTTGATTGAGGTAAGAAGGATTTTTTAATTTGTAATTATATACATTTAAAATATTCTATTTATGGCTGTTAGATGTTATAAAGATATAGCTGAGAGAATTTTTCCATATAATTTAAGTAATGCAAGAACGCCTTTTTACTGTGCAAAGTTTCTCTGCAGATGATCACATACTAGTTGGTTGTGGTGTGACTGTCCAAAGACAATAGGCTAAGACTGAAAGGTACAGATTTCAGCTGTGTGGGATCATTGTACAGGACTGCTGTGAGGTTCGGCAGGGAGTTCCCGATTTCACCATTTTTTGTTCAACAGTTAAGATAGTATTTATAAGTTGGATGAGCACAGTTTTGTCTCGTTCATGGGAAGTACAGGGAGCTTACCCCAACAAGAATGTTTGTTTAGATGACCTTTAGAAGAAGAGTTCCTCAATTGAGAACAAGTGTTATTTCAGTTATTCATGCACTGATCTCCCATAGGGGGAGCACTTATAAATTCTAGGTTTAAAATAAATCACCAGCAGAGCAAAGAATGTTCTATATCCAAGGGCACCCACAGGCAGGTGCTAGGGAGTGCACTTGCACCCCTTGGATCAGAGCCGGATCCAGCACTAGGCAACTAAGGGAGTCACCTAGGCCCACTGGCTGGCCGGTAGATTAATTTTCTTGTACATTAAAAAAAAAGACTTTTTAAGGGCATTGTTTAAGAACGCTGTGTATGTCCAGTCACACAGACGCAGACGATGAAAATAGGTACGAAACATCTATTGCATCAGTGCAAATGATTGTTTACATCTTCATCTTCTGTGCACATGGAATTTGAATTCCAAAAGACATTTGGACTGCGGACCATGAACGGACAAGTGAGAGGTAGGAGTGTGTGTGCGTTTTAAGTGTTTAAGAGGTAGGTGTGTGTGTGTGTGTGTGTGTGTGTGTGTGTGTGTGTGTGTGTGTGTGTGTGAGTATCAGAAGTAGGAAGATAGGGCGTGTGTGTGTGTGTGTGTGTGTGTGTGTGTGTGTGTGTGTGTGTGTGTGTGTGTGTGTGTGTGTGTGTGTGTAAGAGGGAGGTGGTGGGTTAGTTGTTCAGATTTTTGCAGAATGTCCAGATTTTTTCCTCATATTTCTGGTCTGTTTCTCATAAAATTGTGTTTATCTGGCAAATCATTGAGGACTGATGTCAGAAAATAATGGCAGACATTTGAGGGTTAGACATCATATCCTTCAGAAAATTCATATTAATGCAAAACCTGTTGTTCTATCAGCTTTCTGAGTTTGTAAGAGCAATATTTAAAAGGTGTCCCTATTTTTCGGCCTTTATCCCCCATTATTTGTGGCTTTGTCCAGATTTCATGCTTTAAGAGGTTGAGAGGTATGGGGGTTTAAGACAGAGGTAGGAGGTATATCATACATCTCAACTGTACAGATTTTCACAGAATGTCCAGGTTTTTGCTTTATAATTTTGGTCTGTTCCTCATAAAAATTATTTTTTTTTTTTGACAAATCACTTGGATAAGAATTAAAGTTACTAAATAATGATGTGCATTTCAGTTTCAGACTTCATATGTTTCAGAAAATGTATTCTAACACAAATCCTATTATTCTATCAACTTTTCAAGTTTATGAGAGCAATTTTTAAAATGTGTCTATAGTTTTGGGCCACCCCCCTCCATTATGACAGGCTTTGTCCGTATTTCTTGCTCTAAGAGGTTGAGTGGATGTGGGTGTGGGTGTAAGGGATAGGTATGCATACCCCTGAACTGTCCAGGTTTTTGCAGAATGTCCAGATTTTTGCCCCATACTTATGGCTTTTCCTCATAAAAAGGATTGAAGTTGCTAAATAATAACAGACATTTGAGTTTTAGACTTCATATCCTTTAGAAAAATGCATACTAACACAAAGAGTCGTTCTGGCAGTTTTCAAAGTTCATGAGAGCATTGTTTATAATCTGTCTCCATTTATTTCAGGCTTTTTCCAGATTTCTTGCACTAAGAGGTCGAGGTGTGTGTGAGAGAGTGAAATGACCTAGTTAAGGTTAGCAGGTGGTTAGCAAATTGCTTAGGCTCAAACCTTGTACCTTAGCTACAGGAAACAAAAACCTGAATCCTCTACCCCAAATGCCAAGCTGCATTTTTCAAGGAATTTAGTTTCAAGTCAGTTTTCAAGGAACTGTGAGCTTCAGGGACACTGGAATGGCTGTGTGTGTGGGGACTCTGGGTTTTCAGAGCCCTGCAAAAAATCCTGTGGGTGCCCGTGTCTATATCCCTCTGTATGAAGTAAGTTAAATGTCTTATTGCAAATCCATACCATTTAATGTTTCTAAGTCTTCTTGCAAAGATGTGTGATACTGGGATTGAATAAACACACCTGGTCATCCTGGTTGCTACCCTACCCTGGAGCACATACGTGGTCACGGTTGGGCCAAGGGGAAGCTACCACCAGTGAAAGTGCTAGGGAGTGTGATTGTCCGATGATGGTTGGCCTTCAATTTGCAGTCAGGACTGAAGTGCTTTAGCGCTTGTGTGGTCTAAATGTTAGGAAGCAGCTGACTACAAATGTAGCAAGCAGCTTCCTTTTTTTAATTTGGGCCTAAATTATGAGAGGACATTTTGTTTTTATTTGCTATTTATGTCTCTGCCGAGGAAGTTGCTAATATATTTGGGAATGGAAAGATAGTGTCCCTTTACCAAATTATAACATAGCCACTTATGTTGGAATGTTTCAACCTCATCTGTTATGTGTAATGAAATTGTGAATAAACAAGTAAATTCTGTGTCCTTTCAGGTGCCACAAAGCTTTGAAGATGTTGCTGTCAAGTTTTCAAAAGAGGAATGGAAAATGCTGACTAAGCAGGATAAAAAGCTACACAGAGAGGTCATGGTGCAAAACTACGACAACATGATTTCTGTAGGTAAGGCAATTTCCAAGGTGCCATCTTTACTTGTGGGATGCACTTTTTTTTTTTACATTTATTTACTGGGAAAGTCCGACTGGGAATGAAGCCAATTTTCAGCGGAGGCCTGGGGAGAAATGCTTCAGATGCATGTCTTTGTAACATGGGAGGAAACCGGAGCACCTGGGGAAAACCCACATGCATGCAGGGGAGGACATGTAGACTCCACATAGAATGCTCACCAGCCAAGAATCAAACCAGAGAACTTCTTGCTGTGAGGCAACAACGCAACCACTGCACTGTCCACATAACTGGATGAATGGTACAGGAAGGAAATTATGAAGATTATGAAAAGCTGTTTGCTTTTTTCTGAAAAAGAATGTGAGTTTGTGCTACACTGATCTCGTCTCATTTAGTTTATCTAATTTATTTCATCAGTTTGCATGGTTCATGATTGTAATGAAATCCAGTACGTGGAAACCCAGTCCTTAAAATCAAATGTACCTTGTGACTGTGCTAACAAAATAGATGTTATATGAGTATTACCTTGGAAGGGTGCTATTTACACAATAACGCACACCCTTGGGGGTATTATTGCGCTTAGAGAATGGGTTGTCTGTAAAATTGTTGTGTTTTACTTACTTAGTTTTTATTACTATATTTTTAAAATAATTTTGATGTAAAATGTTTCAGACTTGCTCTAGTATATATTAATAGTGTTGGTGGAAACATTTTACAACCAAAATAGAACACTTTAAAAGTATCTAGGTAAAGGCTTTATTTTTTGGTCCCTTATTCCTAAAACATTTGGTCTGTTGACAGTCATTAGAGACTGATGTCACTAAATAATGACGTACATTCGAGTTTCAGAGTTTTATTTTCTTCAGAAAATTCATGCTAACACAAATCCTGTTATTTAAGCAGGTTTATAATTTTATAAGAGCAATAAATAAAATCTGTTTCTATTTTGGAGCCTTTGTTCTCCCATTATTTTAGGCTTTATCCAGATTTCTTTAGCTGAAATGTCCAGAGGTATGCAAACCTCTTTACTGCCGCTGCTGCCAGTGGTCCATCTCTGTCTCTCTCTCTCTCTCTCTCTCTTTCTCACACACACACACACACACACACACACACACACACACACACACACACACACACACACACACACACACACACACATACACATACACACACACCTCTGCTTCAGAAAAGCATGGTAACACTTATCTTAGTTTTCAAGTGACTTTGTTATTTTGTAATAGCAGCATTTAAAATATGTCCCTATCTTGGGCCTTTGTCCCCCATTTATTTTAGGCCTATCCAGATATCTTGAGCTAAAGCCTAAGAGGTGCAGAGGTACACAAACCCCTGCTGCTGCCAGGGATCAATTGATCACTTTCACTCACTCTTTGTCTCTCTGTCTCACTTTTTTTTGTTTTGTTTGTTTTTTTGCACTCGCTAAACAGCAAAAGCGCTACTTAGCAAGTGTAAAATAAAAGCTTGATCGAGCTCTGTCTCACACACAGACATAAACCCACACACACACACGTTTTTTAATTTTCTTTTTTTTTTTAGTTTAGATTTGCTAAACAGTAAAAGCGCTGCTCAGTGTATGTAAAATAATAGTGGCCAAGCTCTACGGCAGCTTGATATGCTGCCGTGAAGTGGTGGGCTCATTTTTCAGCAGGTGTTATCCGTAGATTACCATCCTGCTGAAGAACTTTTGTTCTGCAGGTTGCCCATTCTCTAAAACAATTTAAATCATGTGACATTTCAAAAGACCAATCACATCACTGCTGCTGAAACTTTGTCAGCCAGTAAAAGCAACATACAATGAATTCTAAGTTAGGCAGAAGCTGTACTTTGTTCAAAGCATTTTAAAATTAAGGACTTTGAACAATCATTTGTCTATTTAAGTCCAGATGAGACCTAGAATTCCAGCAGAGCTGTTACTCCAGCTTTGAGCACTCCAGAATTCTGTTAGCTAGCACTTCTGTTGTCCATCATAATGGAATATGTTACTCAGAATAAAAATATTTTAAAACTAGAACAGTTCACATTAGGTTTATACAGCTCTACACAGATTATGTATAAATATAGCAATGCTGAAAGAGCATGACAAAACCTGTAAACAATGGAAGGCTTCCAGAAACCAAAATGACTATTCCTACTTGCTATCCCTTAGAAAATCTTGCAAGTTACAAGTGTAGAAAGCCAAAACTGCCTACCTAAGAACACAACCACAGCCTAATTGTTTTTTTCTGGAAACTCATAAAGGATGCATCCAACTCTGATAGTTCCAAAGACTGTCTATATAATGTTCCACTGACTATGAGCACCCCTGTTATTCTACCCTTAGCACTCTACTTATCCAGTGACCCTCAACGTTGCTCCCACTCATCACTGCAGTCTGATCTCAGGTTGAGCTGCCCAGACTCACACATTTCCCGCTTTCTTTCACAACTTTCTATTTTAGATAAATAACTTCAAGGGAAGTGAGAAAATGTCTTGGAAAAAAAAATAAATACAAAAAGCAGCCCTAACCCAAACAGTATCCCTGCAGCTTTATGTATTTGTTATTTACTTATTTGCAGAAGTCTGACTTGGTTACACAAAACCCCTTTTCAGCAGACATCCTTGGAATAAAAGCTCAAACAACATATTTAGTAATCCACATAGTCAAGATTACAGAAAAGAAAAAGTTAAAGGTCCATATCAACAGTTCTGAAAAGAGCAAAATTCTAGAGTTACCGATGAAAGGAAAAACGTTGATCTAGGAAGATGGAAAGTGTATGGGAAGCAGCTGATTAAGCAGGAAGAAAGGACTAGGCACGGACTGTAGAGTTAAGGAGAGGAGTGTGAAGATTTTTTTTAAAAGGTTTTTGAGTCTGAGGTTGTCTGACGACAGATGGCATTTGGTTCCAGAATTTCATTGCATGGTATAAGTACAGGGCTTCACAATGTGCCTTTCAGGCCTTATCCTGGTAGGTAAGGTATTAGACTTAAGAGCCTCAAATTTCTTTAATTTTGTATTAAACTGCTAGACAAATCTGTAGCATTGATGCCTGTTGTGATAGCATGAATATCATTCTCAGACAGTTTAAGCACTCGATCATCACTTCCATTCTGAATAAACAGTACACCTTGTTCCAGTGCTGATTACACTCCTGTCTATACACTACACCCAGCCAACTAAACGTCAGGAAAAATACTGTGTAACCAAATGCAAGAACAACTCAATAAATTTGACCTAATTATTGATTCTCAGCATGGGTTTAGCAGCGGACACAACACTCTGATTACTGTCTACACTTGCAGGTAGTATAACTTCTGCAGTAGAAAAGGGACATGCTTCTGTTGCTATTTTTATAGATCTGACCAGAGCATTTAAAAACATAAATAATCAAATCCTCTTTAAAGAAAGATGCGAGTAGTTAACTTTGGGAACAGTGAAATTCATTGCTTTTACAGCCACTTACAAAACTGTACATTCGAAGTCAAAACATGTAACTTTACTACTTTGGAAGGAAATCTTACAGCTGGAGTCTGATCAGGATTATTCCCTCACTTCTGCAGGGCCATTCCTACCAAGGATCCCTGCCTGTCGCTTCCCCCACAGCATGAATGGGGGTCTCTTCAGTCTTCACCGGGGAGAATGAGCTGCCCAAGATGCTGCTAAGTGCATGCAAACCCCATTGTCCTTCCAGGAGAGGTAATTGGGCCATGCCCTTTTACTTCTTCCCCTTCCTGCCCAGCTGCTCCAGTGCTAGAGCCCCTAAGTGTACCTCAGTTGGGGCTCCACCCCTTTGCACCATGGAGCCAGGTGGGAGAGTTGGCTGTTCGAATATTAAAGCCATATTCTTTAGCACCGCACTAACGCTTACTCCTGATGTTCTTTGTGTTTCACTGTTGCAGTCATTACATTTGGGTAATCTGCTGGCAGGTTGCCCTCAGTCGGCCTGAATAACAAAGTCTTGGGTCCTGCGTCAGTTGCTGTCTCCTCTTCCATGACGTCAGGTTGTCAGGGGTATAAAATATGCAGCCGATACCATTTTAATCAGTCTTTCTTGCCATGCGGTGCCCGAAGCAGAAGCAGTTCACAAGTGCCGATTGGCCAACTCCTGAAATTTTCATTTTCGAGTTTCAGAACCTAAGTCTTCAAACTAAAGCTAAGCACCCCGTTGGGGAAACTTTTTCTTGCTCCTTTCCGATGTCAGTAAAAGTTAATAATTGTATTACTTGTGGGAAGCAAAACCTCATAAGGATTTTTATTTGTACTGTATTCCTTGCCTAGGCCCTGACCACAACGTGCCTTGCTGTCAGTTTTGTGCTAAATTTAACCAATGCACTATTAAGCGTTGGTATATTATTGCTTCTAAATACTTTGGCACAAGATTTAACTATCCTGAAATGTCATCGGTTAGCAATCCGACTACCGGAATTCACAAAAAACGCAAAGAAAAAGAGACAGACCGTCGAGGTCCAAAACAGACGACGAAGTTTCTCCTAAGCCAGTCGCCGGTTTGCCAGTACTCAGTGAGGTGCTTTCCCAGCCCCTGATGCCCACTACTTTTGAGTCGCAGGCCCCTACCGAGACCCTCGGAGTCCAGTATGCTGTGAGATTCTTCAAGTATTGAACCCGCGGATGTCTCTCCCTTGGATGGGTCCGGAGCTGCTGAGCAGGCACCGGCTTTTGAGGGTGTTTTCAGGCCTAAATATTTGTATATTAAACTGATGCCATCATCAAAAACAAGGCAAAAAACAACTTCTATGTCTAAAAAACCAACGCATGAGCCACGTGCTCAGGCTCCTATGCCTAAAAAACAAATGACCAAAATGGCTGAGGATTTAATTACCTTGATCAGGGGTTCCCAACCCCCTCCTGCTAAGAGGCCTAGGCAAGGCATTGATTATGAATCTTCAGATCAGGTTTCCATTTCTTCTGATTCCTCTTCTGATCAGGAATTTTCTATTCCCCCTTATGAGGACTCCGATGCAGAAGAAGCCATCCCTTCTGCTTCTCCTTCTGAGGATTTTTCTTTTGGAGAGACTTTGCATGCCTTAAGGGAACATTTTCATTGGGAGAGTCAGGATTTTTCAGACTCCAAAAAGAGGTTTAGGGCCTTTGGCTACACCTCCTGTTTTAGACATTGTTGATGATGTTTTCTCAGAATCCAGCATGGCCCCTGATTCCCTGCCTCCAGCTTCTAGTAAGCCAGACAGATACTACAGGGTTCCTGACTCCCACAAATTTCTTTTCAAAAATCCTACTGCTGATCCTGAAACAATGTCTCAGGGTCCCAAGGGTGTTAAGGCTTCTACTGCAAAAAATCCTACCCCTTCTGATAGAGACTCCAGGGCACTGGATAGATGGGGTAAGAAGGTTTATACGTCTGCAACCCTGGCAATCAGGGCTTTAAAACGTCATATGCTTAAATATCAACAGCATGTCATGGGCTTACTTAAACAGAAAATTATGTTGATTTCTGATTGTGTGGAAAATAAAGTTACAGGATTTATTGCATTCGGCTGAACAAGTTGGAAAGCATACTTTGCAATGTGGTTTTGATTTCTTGGAGACCTCTTGCAGGGCCGCTGTAACTGGATCTATGATAAGAAGGCATGCTTGGCTCAAGGAGCAAAATCTGCCTGATCATGTTAAAGCTAAATTGTTGGATGCTCCTTTACAGCAGGACAGTCTGTTTGGTAATAAGGCAGAAGAAGTTTTGAAAAAGATGGAAGACAAGGCTAAATCTATGCAAACTGTAAAAGATTTCTTGCAAGTGCAGCCACCCAGGTTCAGTAGGCACTGGCTTACTAAAAACTGGTCCTTTCCAGTACCCATTAGAGCCGCTCAAGTCAAACCCAGACAGTCCAAAGGCTCCAGGTTTCAGTCACAAGGATCTTACAGGACAAAACAATGGGGTGCCTCCACCTCCAAATCAGGAAGTAGCAAAGCACCCCCCTACGGTAAACAGTCTCAATGACTTTCCTCTGTCATTTCCAAGCACTTATCTTTTGGCAGCCCCTTTGGGGAGATGCTCAAAATTGGCATCTAATTACCCAGGACAAGTCGGTCTTAAATATAGTATCAGAGGGATACAAATTTCATTTCCACACGTTGCTAATTCCAAACAGATGGCCAGATCTGCCTCCAAATCAGTGGGCAGAGGCCCAGAAACAAGTAATGTCCCTCGTGGATATGGGGGCTATTCAACCAGTACCAGAAAAGGAAAAAGGTCAAGGTTTTTATTCAGGACTTTTCCTGGTACCCAGAAAAGACAAATCATGGCGTCCAATTCTGCACTTATCCATTCTAAATACCTTCCTGGACATTCCAAAATTCAAGATGCTGACTCTACAACAGTTACTGCCTATGCTAGGCAAGGATGCCTGGTTGGTAACTCTAGACTTAAAAGAGGCTTACCTGCATATCCCAATCAGGGAATCTTGCAGAAGATACCTCCGCTTCAAAGCATGCTATTTGCATTACCAGTTCTCTGCACTACCCTTTGGCTTATCTACTGCACCCAGGGTCTTCATAAAGTGCCTGGCACCAGTGATTGCATTTTGCAGACAAAGAAACATTCAAATTTATCCTTATCTGGATGATTGTCTAATTCAGGCAGAAGACAAGGACACTCTTCTACAACATTTGGCGTTTGTAATAAGGCTTCTAACATGCCTATGGTACACCATAAACAAAAAGAAATCACAACTGGTACCCTCTGAAATAATTACATTCCTGGGTGCAAGCTTGAATACAACTGTCCAGATGGCTTACCTCACACCAGACAAACAAATTCAGTTGATAACATACTTCAAACAAATGGCCACAAAAACCCGGCTATCTGCAAGACAAAATCTGCAGGCTTTGGGGTTCATGGCATCCTGCATTCTACTAATTCCATATGCAAGACTGCATATGAGGAAACTTCAATGGTACCTAAAAAGCTTATAGAGTCAGCATTGTCACAGTCTGGAAACAATGATCCCTCTCATTCCTTGCCTGCAATAGGAATTCCTATGGTGGGCAGAGGCCTGTCACCAAAACAAGGGACTGTCATTCATTCTACCTCCTGCCACCCAAACCCTGACTACAGATGCATCAGACTATGCTTGGGGGGCCCATCTGGCAGGGAGATGCATTCAGGGTGAATGGAGCCTAAATCAAATGCACCTACATATCAACCAGAAAGAAATGCTAGCTGTACAAAATGCTCTGATTCAAGGACTTCCATCATCCAGGACAACTACTGATAAAGACGGACAACACCACAGTTATGTGGTACATAAACAAGCATGGGGGTCCACTTCTGCCCTCTTTGCAGACTAGCCATGGCCTTGTGGAACACAGCCTTGACTTACCAAATACATCTACAAGCTCAGTTCCTGCCAGGAAAGCAAAATACTCTGGCAGACGATCTAAGCAGAAATCTTATGGAATGCACTCTCCTTCAGCTGGAAAAACCTATCAGCCCTTTCCCCCTCTGCCTCTGCTCTCCAAGGCTTTACTAAAAGGCAGACAGGAAAAACCAAAAATTATTCTGATTGCTCCAGACTGGCCTCACCAACACTGGTACCCGCTTCTATGGAATATGTCACACCTTCCTCCGTGGTACTTTCCTCAGACACCTCATCTATTGTCTCAGCAGAACTATCAAATTCTGCACACTCGGCTCCAAACTCTGAATCTTGCAACATGGCTAATCAACTATTTTCACCACTCACATCTCTCAGTAAACCTGTGATGGATGTCATTTTGGAGGCTAGAAGCCCTAGTACTAGAAAATCTGATGCTGATAAATGGAAGAGATTCTGTGCCTGGAACCAAGCACAAGGAATAAACACAGCAATGCCCAATATTCCTCAGATTCTGCAATATTTAACTCAGATGCTTCACAAGGGCCTATCTTTTTCTTCTATAAAAATCCATGCCTCTGCCATCTTGGCTCATTACAGCATACAGCCTCCTCTCTTTTCTCATCCCCCTGCTAAAACAGTACCTCAGAGGGGCCAAAAATTTGAGACCTCCCAGGAGAGCACCAACTCCTGCATGGGACCTCAATTTTGTGCTGGAAAAACTCACCCTACCTCCTTTTGAACCAGCTGCTACTGCAGACATAAAATTCCTTTCTTGGAAGACAGCTTTTCTTTTAGCAGTCACTTCAGCTAGAAGGATTTCAGAACTACAGGCTCTCATGGCAGTGGAGCCTTTCATTATCTTTTATCCGGACAGGGTGGCCCTCAGGACCAATCCTTCTTTTATGCCTAAGGTGGTATCCAGTGTGGCTCTTAACCAGACCATTCTTCTGTCAACCTTTTACCCAAATCCGCAGAACAAGGGGGAGCGGATTCTGCACTCATTGGATGTACACATACAACTAAGATTCTACTTAAACAGGACAAAATCTCTAAGAAAGTCTGAGCAACTATAGGTGGCATTTGCTGCAGGGGCGGAGGGGAAGGCTATTTTAAAGCAGACTATTTCAAAATGGATAAGCCATTGTATTTGTTTCTGCTACATGCACCATGGTAAACCTGTCCCCAAGGGGATCAGATCCCATACCACCAGGGCTGCATCTACTTCTGCAGCTTTTTCTCAGAGGGGTACCTACCAGAGACGTTCTAAAAGCTGCTACTTGGAGATCAGTTCATACGTTCACCAAACATTACCATTTACCTCTCTTTTCTAAATCCAGGGCAGGCTTTGCCACTGCTGTCCTGCAGGGCCTTATAGCTGCTCCTAATGCTATATAATTTCATCCTCCCATCCATAGCTTTGGGATTCTACCCAAATGTAATGACTGCAACAGTGAAACACGAAGAACATAGTACAGTTGTGTACACTTACCATAAATGTAGATGTTCGAGTGTATTCACTGTTGCAGTCCGGGTTACCCACCTGCCAGCCCCCTTTTTTCTCTCTTATTATACCTCTTCTTTCCTTCACTATGCTCAAAAGCCTTTTTGGTGTATTTGCTTTTAGTTGGAGGTAATTTTTTTGTGTCCTAAATATATATATATATATATATATATATATATATATATATATATATATATATAATTTGCTCCCCATTTGGGGGGCACCTGACATCTGGGGCAAGAAAAACTGGTAAAAATGGCATTGGCTGCATGTTTTATACCCCTGACGACCTGACGTCATGGAAGAAGAGACAGCAACTGGCGCAGGACCCAAGACTTATTCAGGCCGACTGAGGGCAACCTGCCAGCAGATTACCTAAATGTAATGACTGCAACAGTGAATACACTCGAACATCTACATTTATGGTAAGTGAACACAACTGTACTTTCTTTTAACATGGGGGGGGGGTTACTTCCTCTAATAGCATGTGCCTTGAGACACTTTGGGTCTTTAACACCGAAGCACTCCCCGGAAAGATGCCATCAGTGAGTCGGTGGCTGAAAGACACTTTTGAAGTGTATACCATACACTCATCTGGGTACTTTTAATAAGGATTTTACACATGGAATTGGTTACATTTACATTACATTTAGCTGGAAAGGCAGTGTGTTGTTTATTACAGCTGCAGTTACTGTGAATTTTGCAAGTTTTTGAATGAAATTTCACAAATTACTTAACCAGGCAGTACAAAAGTAACCTTTCACATCCCAGTAACTGTGTGACTATTGACATAATGTAGCTCAGTTTTCCATTTCATGTATAATTTGAACTGATGTTCAGTGAGACTTCGCTAAAGAATAAGAGTACATTTATATATTTGTTGTGCTTGAGGCCTGATAGATCACAGGCAGTGATTTATTTTAAACAGCTGGAATATGGCTTTATTTATTTGCAGTCACTTCATAGTTAGAACATGCACTGATAATCTGCTCAGACCCCTGTCTTTATGAAATAAACAGCTTGTTTCTTTTTTTTTTTAGTCCTAGAAAGGAGATAGATGCTCTGTATTCACAAAGGATCTTGGCAGCCAATTGAAGCATGTCTAGTGTCTTGTGCTTTTAAGTAAATAAACTGATCGCTTGTGATACAAGCTCATTACTTGTGCACAGAATTCATTGTAGGAAACTAGATTCATTCATTCTGTAGGTACGTTTGATTCTCCTAACTGGGCTCCAGACCATAACCAGTCTTGGTTACTGGACTTTCTTCATCCCTCAGACCAAAACAGATGTAGTTTATGGCTTTTTCTTCATTCCAGAATCTGGTGACTGGAGTGTTGCTCCTATCAGTGTAAGAACTAATAAAGATGTTAGTGTTTTCATTATCAAACAGCAGAAACACCTTACTGAGTTAGGTAAGTACTGATGTTATGCAACCCATTGCTAGAAAGAAATTTCTAAATGGTTTAGAAATGGTTGTGTCTGTTATGGATGCTTGCAAATGGGAATATGTCTTACTTTAAGCTGTTGCATTACAATAGATGGACCACTTAATAAGCATACATTGTAGATACGTATAGTCTCATGTATTTTTTCTTAGGACGTTCGGATGAGTATTGTTGTGTTATTACATTGAGATGTAATGCTGTTATGGTCGGTGTTATGTTTTCCTTCTGTTCTGCATGTAATTTAGTTTTCTGTTGCCCTTGACTTGGATTATATTTTCAAAGATACACTTCTTGGATCACTTTGTTTGCCAGGTTAGTGAATATAAAGTAAATAAACACTAAGTGTAGACAGATATGAATGCTTCTGAACTTCAGTATAAAGATAGTACCTGGAGCAAAACTTTCATACTGATAAAAAATATATAATAACAGTGGGGAAATGTTTTTATTAAGATAAATGGTACAGAGTGCAGGGCTAGAATAATACAATAATGTACACAACAACCATTTGACCACAACATTAGTTAGGTTTTATCTATAGCTTGTAGTCACGTATTGTTCTGTTCTCATTTATTTGTATCAAAATCCATCCACACTGCATGATTAAACTATTGTAAAGATAGTGCAAAAAACTCCTTGAAGGATCCTTTTTAACTATACAATTTCTACTGGTTTTTGATTTCCAGGGTACAACATCCCTGTAGAACATCTGTGGTTACTTATTAATAAAAATGAGACAGTCTCATCTGATGAGAGCGAAGGAGGAATGAAGGTGCAACAAAGTCATCTTCCTGACAGCGGTATCGGCAGTAAGTACAAAGTCAGATAATTAAATGGTCAGCTTCCTGCCAGCAGCATCGGCAGTAAGTACAAGCTCAGATAATTAACTGGTCAGCTTCCTGACAGCGGTATCAGTAGTAAGTACAAGGTCAGATAATTAACTGGTCAGCTTCCTGACAGCGGTATCGGCAGTAAGTACAAGCTCAGATAATTGACTGGTCAGCTTCCTGACAGCAGCATCGGCAGTAAGTACAAGCTCAGATAATTAACTGGTCATCTTCCTGACAGCAATATCAGAAGTAAGTGCAAGTTCAGATAATTAACTGGTCAGCTTCCTAACAGTGGTATCAGCGGTAAGTACAAGCTCAGATAATTAACTGGTCAGCTTCCTGGCTGCAGTATCAGTAGTAAGTAAAAGGTCATATAATTAACTGGTCACTTCCTGACAGTGGCATCAGCAGTAAGTACAAGGTCAGATAATTAACTGGTCACTTCCTGACAGTGGCATCAGCAGTAAGTACAAGGTCAGATAATTAACTGGTCAGCTTCCTGACAGCGATATCAGCAGTAAGTACAAGTTCAGATAATTAACTGGTCAGCTTCCTGACAGTGGTAACTGCAGTTAGTACAAGTTCAGATAATTAACTGGTCAGCTTCTTGGCAGTGGTACCAACAGTAAGTGCAAGGTCAGATAATTAACTGGTCAGCTTCCTGACAGCTCTATCAGCAATAAGTACAAGTTCAAATAATTAACTGGTCAGCTTCCTGACAGCGGTATCAGCAGTAAGTACAAGGTCAGGTAATTAACTGGTCAGCTTCCTCACAGCAGTATCAGCAGTAAGTACAAGGTCAGATAATTAACTGCTCAGTTTTCTGACCATGGTATCTGTAGTAAGTACAAGGTCAGATAATTCACTGGTCAGCTTCCTGACCATGGTATCTGTAGTAAGTACAAGGTCAGATAATTCACTGGTCAGCTTCCTGACAGTGATATCAGCATTAAGTAAAAGTCCAGATAATTAACTGGTCAGCTTCCTGACAGCAGTATCTGCAGTAATTACAAGGTCAGATAATTAAGTGGTCAGCTTCCTGACAGTGGTATCAGCAGTAAGTACAATCTCAGATAAGTAACTGGTCAGCTTCCTGGCAGTGGTACCAACAGTAAGTGCAAGGTCAGATAATTAACTGGTCAGCTTCCAGACAGCGGTATCAGCAGTAAGTACAAGTTCAGATAATTAACTGGTCACTTCCTGACAGTGGTATCAGCAGTAAGTACAAGGTCAGATAATTAACTGCTCAGTTTCCTGACAGTAACATCAGCAGTAAGTACAAGTACTTATAATTAACTGGTCGGCTTCCTGACCATGGTATCTATAGTAAGTACAAGCTCAGATAAGTAACTGGTCAGCTTCCTGTCAGCGGTATCTGCAGCAAGTACAAGGTCAAGTAATTAACTGGTCAGCTTCCTGACAGTAGTATCAGCATTAAGTACAAGTTCAGATAATTAAGTGGTCAGCTTCCTGACAATGGTATCAGCAATAACTACAAGGTCAGATAATTAACTGGTCAGCTTCCTAACAGCAGTATCAGCAGTAAGTACAAGTTCAGGTAATTAACTGGTTGTACTGTTATAAAGCTTTTTTACTGTTTCACTGCATTTCCATATTGTTTTATACTGTTTTAACTGTATTTTTCATTGCTAGGTACTGTTTCATTACTCTAATTGCATGTTTATTAAATTACTTAACTGTAAACTGCTTTTTCATACTGAGAGTTGTATTTTCTGTTTGTGAGTGCTCTATCCGTGTTTTGTTGATTTTTTGAGGTTTCTGTGTTCTAGTCTAGTCTGTTTGCAGTTAAAAGCATTCTCTAGAGTCTTCTTGCTCCTTGATCTGTTTGAAACTTTCATTTAGTGGCTACAGCTAGTAGCTGTAATAGTTGTAGTTTCCCACACCCCCTATTGTTGTGGTGTTCTTATACTTGGTGGCTTTGCAGTTGCCAGCCCATACTGTATATTTGATCTGGGTTACTCCTCCCAGTCTAGTGTCATTAGTTCATTCAATGTAATAGAGAGAGAACATTTGTGAAGGCCAACCCATTCAGATTCTTAACCTTGAATTAACTTCTGTTCCAGCTTTCTCCTTTTCCACTTTACTGAAAAAAAAAATTCTAAACTTGTTTCCCCCCTTTCCTGTAACAAGTCTAGTCCGGATACAGATTTTCTGTATCCAGGACTATTCCTGAGCCACCCACACCCCCCACTTAACTAAGGTTAAACTATTGCTGGCGCCATAACGTCTGCTCTTCAAATTTTCCCTTACAACTAGCCAGCTTTTTCATTTTAGCACTCACATTTGTTTCTTTGAGTTCAGCACTTGTTCAGAACTTGTTGTAAGCACTAAATAAGCTACAAATTACTACAGCACTCAACTTTCCTCACTTGCCTAGAGGAAAACAGTTTTTAGTACTTAATAAATAAGCACCTATCCAGGCATGTCTTAAGGTCAGCTCACGGTGTTTCCTCCTGTCTACCTGATGAATCTGAGCATCTTGGGGCAATGCAGCAATTGCCTTATGTACACAGACAACCCTCTCCTCCTACCACCCAATACTACAACCTGTGAGAGATGCACTTATATAGTCAAACTGGAAGCAAAGCTCTCTTCATCGAAGACTGGACTAGACAGTCAAGAGGAGAAGGTAAATACTTGCACCTCACCACACTCATCACATAGTCCCTCAAAACCTACACCACCAAAACACACACAGAGAAGCACAAAACACACAACTACATTCGCGGAGGCTCTCAATAAAAATCTGCCCAAACAACCGAGACCTCCAAAGCAGAGATGCAAGCATCCTCCACCCCCCAACACAACCCAAATGACACATAGCCTACAAATTCAGTGTGTCACTCAGCTACAGCCCATAAGGCATAATGTACCCAACATTCTAGTCATAGGTGACTCTATAGTCAGGCACACTGTTGTTCCACTCACTAGGATAAACAAGGAGAAAGTTACTATCAGCTGCCTGGGGGGTGCCAGGATCCGCCACATAACGCATGCACTCAGGTCACTCCACAACAAGTGCAAATGTGACTTTGCCATTGTCCATGTTGGTGTGAATGACATACTCCCTGGACTACATGAAAAGAAACATGGAGGAACTCTCCGATCTTGTAGCCCAGGCAGGTAAGATCCTAGCCCTGAGTAGCATCCTGCCATCACCCAGAATTATACCACAGTACAAGGACAAAATGATTGACTTCAACACTTGGCTAAGCTTCTGGTGTCATTTTAAGGGAATCCAGTATCTGTCTGCCTGGGATGACATGATTGACAGACCACAATGCTTTGCCAGCGATGGCCTGCACCTGTCACCCTTGGGATTCCGGATACTGGCAAAGGCTCTTGCCACCCCATAGTGCCTTTTTTAGGCAAGATTCAAATGACAAATTCACCACCGTAACAGGTACAAGCAAGCAAAATCTGAGGGTAATGCTACTCAATACTAGGGGTCTAAACCTCAAAATGCACTTACTCAAGGCACTCCTTAAAATGGAGAACATCGACATCTGTGCAGTGACAGAGACCTGGTTCAAAGCTCCAGAGAGCACCCCTGCATTACCAGGCTATAATTCATATGACACCTTTTGGCCACCTAACCCAGTCCGAAACACTAAAGGCTGAGACGTGTCCATTTTCATTAAGGATGTCCACACCTCCAAGCTAGTTGCTCAGCATAATGCATCCGAGATTATCCAAGTGCAACTAACTCTGGGTAAGACCGCAATCCAAATTGTAGCTTGTTACAGACCCCCCACCATGCCCCAGGATTCCCCCCTCCTCTTTTCTTGATACACTGGAAAATATTTGGTACAACCCAACACCCTAATAATGGGTGATTTCAACTACCTCACCATTAACTGGGAAAACTACTCATGTACCAACTCTTTTGATCAACGTTTTCTAGAATTCATAAATTCCAACGCCTTGGATCAACTTATCCACACCCCCACGAGGGGCAGCAGTATCCTAGACCTGGTCATTACCAACATGGGCGACCGGTGTTCCACCCCAGAGTTCAATTCCTCGTTGGTCAGATCTGACCACAAGATAATCACCCTAGACCTCCACATCCTGCCCCACCCCCATTAGCGAAACAACCGTAAAAAATTTCTCCAAAGCCAACTGCATGCTTCTTAAGACAGAAGTGGCAAACTTCACGACACCCATGCAGATGGACAATAGAGGTACAACTGCTGCATCCTACACAAATACACTTTATAAGCACTTACACGAGTGCATGGATCGTGCTAATCCTAACAGAACCAAGAAGCTATCCTCCAAAAAACGGAAGCCAATCTGGTGGTCTTCTGCCATAAAAAAACTCTACAACAGAAGAAAGAAACTGTTGCAAAAAAAGAGTAAAATCCCATGATTGGAGGAACTCCCTGGTCAGCCTCAGTAAGAAGCTGAGATCCCTCATAAAATCCTCCAAAGCTAGTTATGAAAATAAAATCACCACTGATTCTAAAGACAACCACAAAGCATTCTATAGCTATGTCAAGAATCTCAATGGCAACACCCAGATCTGCTCTGAGTTGCAGCACAATGGCACTAAATATACAGAACCAACTGATATTGCCAACGTCCTGGAAGATAGTTTCAGTGCTAACTTTATCCCCCCTCTCACCCCCTAAAGGGCCCATCTCTATGCCGGAAGAATGCAAAGTTCCTGTAATCACGGCTGCACAGGTAAACCTCACTCTCCAAAGCCAAGAACATAGCATCCATGGGACCTGACAACATCCCAGGCTGCATTCTACATGAACTATAGAATGAACTGGCACCCCACCTAAGTACCATGTTCAATCATAGCCTCACCTCAGGCTTTGCATCCATTGAATGGTGCACTGCGATGGTTATCCCACTGCACAAAGGGGGAGCCACAACAGACCCTGGGAACACTGCCCCATTAGCCTGACGAGCCTGGTCTGCAAGGCCATGGAACGTATCATCATGGAACTCATAAACAAAGACACTGGTAAACTCCAAACTCTGGACCCCACACAGTTCGAGTTTGTAAAAGGCAGATCATGTCTCCTAAACCTGACTGACTTCTTTGAAGCAGTCACCAAAGCCATAGATGAGGGTAAGGTGGTTCAAACAGCATATCTAGATCTCGCCAAGGCTTTCAACACCATCCCCCACTCTGTAATTATAGATAAACTCACTAAACTAAGTAAAAATCCCTATGTCACAAGATGGGTTGCCAAATGGCTTACTGACAGAACCCACACTGTAAAAGTAGCAGACTCCAAATCCGACTTCAGACCAGAGACAAGTGGATTACCACAGGGTTCAGTCCTGGATCCTCTCCTGTTTGGTATCTACTTCTCTGAAGTACAGGCTAACACAGAAGGTCTTTGTCTAACTAAGTTTACAGATGACTGCAAACTAGGAGCCATAACCAGAATTCCTAATGATGTGGACATCCTACAAGAGGGCCTCACTGAGACAGATGGCCTCAACCTCAATGCCAAAAAGTGCATTGTCATACCCTTTGGTAAAAACTCTGTACCCATGAACTACCATATAGGCAGTAGTCTACTTAACACTCAAAGTGTGTTAAGAGACCTTGAGACATAGGTGGACAGTAGTCTCTCCTTTGATAATCACATCGCCACAGTGGTTAGGAAATCCTTCTACGTGGCACACCTCATCACAAAAGGTTTCTCATCCAGAAAAAAAGAGGTCATTGTTCCCCTCTACTCATCACTCATTAGACCCATTATAGAGTACAACGCTCCTTTTGATATGTACCTCACAAGACATCTACAACAACTGGAAATGCCACAGAAATACCTCACAAAGAGGATTACTGGCCTCAAACAGATGCCCTACGCAGACCGTCTCAAAAAACTCCAGCTTTACTCTGTCGCTTCGCCTACTCAGTGGCGATCTCTGCCTAACATACAAAGCTATGTCAAACCCAGAGCTGTTGGACATTCTCCACTTAAAGAAATCACAATCCCTCTGAGCTACACGCTCTAGGGACCTAAACCTTGTCACCACAATAAACAGAACATGCTGGAGGGATAGACTCCTGTCCCAGAGACCTCCCATACTCTGGAACAGACTACCTATCTGTGTCAAACAGAGCTCCTCATTAGCACTCTTCAAGAAAAATTTTGATGATTGGATGGGAAATAGGAAATTCATCCCTGGGATCACTTCTGTGGCTCTGCTTGACAGGGGCACAGGAAAATAATTTTCTTGGGTGGCGAAAGTCAGGGTACCTTTTTGGCTAGGCTTATATAGGCTCTAGGGCTGATAGCCTAGCACCTACCTACAAGGGAGCCCGCAGGATTTTTTGCAGGGGGGGTGCAAACCCAAGCCCCGCCCACACTGCCCCATCCCCTATGCTGCCCCGCCCTCACAGCCATTCCAGTGTCCCATTACTTGGCTATTTCTCCCCATTTTATAGAAATTGTTCAAATCTCTGTGTGCATACTTGTTTTATGCTTTACTTCTACAATGACTACAGATATCTGGATTTCATTTACAACTTTTATTTCAAATTTTATAGCACAAACACTGACAGACATTTACTAAACCTAAACAAAGCAATAGTCTTACAATGAAAACAGACTTAGCATTAAAACTTCTCTACCTTTGAAACCCACATTCACTGAAACAGCATCGAAACCCACATTTCACGAATATGCATCTGGCTAGTGGCAGGGTAAGTTTACCTTTGGCCCGTTTCCAAATCATAGGCTCCTTGCACACATTTTTAGAAACATGCAAGAGTTCTTCGATTCACCTTCCTGACTATTATGCTACATAATAATTGAATTATATCCCTTGTATAACACAGCACCACTTGTTAGAGTGTGTTTTAAATTTATAGTTCTGAGCATCTTTCCTTTAAGCAATGAAACAAATCATATGAACCAATAATGACAGCCTGCCCAATTCAGAACATTTCAACCATAAAGGAACACTCAAACTTCTGTCATAAAATCCACCAATATCAATCAGTATGCAGAATCTCTGCAGAAGTAAAAGTCATCTGAATAATTCCACATTAAAGAGATCTGAAACCAATGAAGAGGTTGTTGCTAGAAAAAAAATTTATATTTCAGTGTTTCATTTACAAATTTAGTGCCTGTTGCACTTGAAGAATAAATTGCATGTGCCACATTAAAATAAATGGTAAGTTGATATATTGCAATAGGGAATGGGTGGCAGGCTGAAAAGCAGGTTCATAGTTATTAGGTGTTTCATCCAAAGGAGGACATTCTAAGAACTGCAGTACCATACCCCCTTAAAATACAAATGTGCATGCTGTATGAATAGAACCTACAGCCCTTTGCATCAAGATGCATGAATGCTACCTGCTGTGCTAACACTGCTTTAAAATTCTATACCACAATAATGATACCATTTGCTAAACAAAACGGTTGCACATAAATTCCACCTGTTAGAGCTAACTAGGGCATTTCTCTCTGTCACACACACACCTCAACTTTAGTGCAAGAAATACATAAATAGATTGATTTTTTCAAAGTTACAACAATTGTAAACTCTGTGACCATGGTGTGTATTTGTTTTTGACAGAAAGGTATAAGGGAACTCATGGCTATGTATATAGTTGAATCTCTCTGTACTGAAGTACTCCCTACCACGATTCTGCTTTAATAGTGTGTTTGTATTCAGAAACATGTTACAACAACTGTAAACTCTGTGTGACCATGGTGTGTGTGTGTTTTTGACAGAAAGGGCTATGTATATAGTTGAATCTCTCTGTACTGAAGTACTCCCTACCATGATGCTGCTTAACTAGTGTGTTTGCATTCAGAAACTTACAGTTTTTATACTGAATTTTTATAGCTACATGAATTAGAAATTAACTAATTTCCTTTTCAGAGCCTAAGCTAAAAAGTTCACTCCTTACAAGCACTGCTTCCCCTGGAAAACATATATATATATATATATATATATATATATATATATATATATATATATATATATATATATATATATGCATCAGAGACCTAGTTCAAGTCAGATGACAGCACTCCTTTAATGCAGGATTTCAATACCTGCCACAAGTGTTCAGGCCTATCACCCGAGATGAAAAGCTGATGGTGTCTACATATTCTTAAACAATATTTCATCTCCAGACTTGCTATGTGAGATAATGACATGGAATTCCTCTGCATCCAGCTTAGCATTAACAAAACTCCTTACTGTGTCATACCTAACTATAGGTCCCCTCTATGTACCCCATCAGTCCATATCTCCAACCTAACTAATATGGTGTCCCTATGCATTAAGCCAACGCCATTATTCTAGGAGACTTCAATCACATTTTCTTCCAAAATTGCCATTTTGAGGAAGGATTATTAAGGGAGAGCAACATTTTGAGCCAAAATTGGGGACAATGGAGAGGTTTGGATATTCCTAATTCTACAAAGCGATTTGCACATACCTCTCAACCTCTTAATGCAGGAAATCTGGACAAGGCTAAATATATTGGGGGAACATACAAACACTACTAAAAATTGCTCTTGTATAAACTTGACAGTTGATAGAATAATAGGTCTTGCATTAGCATGCATTTTTCTGAAGGTTATGACGTCTGAAACTCAAATGTCTGTCATTTAGTGACTTCATTGTATGAGGAACAAACCAAAATAAGAAGCAAATATCTATTCATTCTGCAAAGATATGGACAACTGAGAGGTATAGTTCAACCAGGGCTGTCTGAGTTTGCTCCAGTATCACATAGTCCCAAAACATCAGCGAACCAAACACATAAACACACAAAAACATACTCGGAGGCTCTAAATAAAAATCTACCTAAGCAACAGCGACCTCCAAAGCAGACATCCAAGCAAACGCTACCTCAAAACAAAACATGCACAACACATAGCCCACAAAGTCAGTGTGCCAAGCAGCCACAGCCCTTAAGGCTGAATAACACACCTGATACTCTTGCAATAGGTGACTCTATTGTCAGACACACTGACGTCCCGCTCACCAGGCTGAATAAAGAGAAGGTCACGGTGAGCTGCCTGTCTGGTGCTAGGATCCGCCACATAACGCAAGCACTCAGGTCACTCCAAAGCAAATACATATATGACTCAGTCATTGTACATGCTGGTGTGAATGACCTGAGACGTACCTCCCTGGACTACATGAAAAGAGACATAGAGGAGCTCTCTGATCATGTAGCCCAGGCTGGTATGACCCTGACCTTGAGCAGCATCTTACCCTCACCTAAAATGATGCCACAGTACAAACACAAAATGATCGATTTTAACAATTGACTAAAATTTTGGTGTCATTCAAAGGGGATCCAGTGTCTGTCAGCCTGGGATGACATGCTCGACAAGCCACGTTGCTTCACTAGGGACAGCTTGCACCTGTCACCACTGGGCTTTTGGATATTGGCAAAGGCTCTTGTCACCCCCATAGTGCCTTTTTTAGGCAAGGCTCAAAAGTCAAACCCACCCCCATAGACAGCACAAGGAACAAGAAACTAAGGGTAATGCTGCTAAATGCCAGAAGTCTTAACCTCAAGATGCACGCACTCAAAGCTCTCCTCAGTATGGAGAACATCGATATCTGTGCAGTGACAGAAACCTGGTTCAAGGCTCCAGAGATCACCCCAGCACTACCAGGTTATACCTCATATAATGCTTTTCGGCCCCAAAACCCGGACTGAACCACAAAAGGAGGGGGAGTTTCCATATTTATCAAGGATATCCACACCTCCAGGTTAGTGATATTGCACGAAGTATCGGAGACCATCCATGTGCAACTAACAGTGGGCAAGACTGCTTTTCAGTTTATAGCATCCTACAGACCACCCTCTCAAAGTCAGGAATCCCACTCGGCTTTCCTGAAAACATTGGAGAGCATGAAGATCTCTCCGAACACCATTATATTGGGCGACTTCAACTACCCAAACATTGACTGGGAGCACTACTCAAGCCCCAGCACCTTAGCCCAAAGGTTCCTGGAAATTATAAACTCAAATGCTATGGAACAGCTAGTCACCACTCCCACAAGAGGGGACAACATACTAGACCTGATCATTACCAACATGGGGACTCTATGCTCCACACCAGAAGTATATCCTTCATTGGTAAGATCAGACCATAAATTAATTTCACTGGATGTCCACATCCTTACCCCACCCCCAGCCCAGAAAACCACAGTGAAAAACTTCTCAAAAGCGAACTTCTCACTTCTCAAAACCGAAGTGGAATCCTTCAAGGCCCCAGGGCCAGTGGAAACTACGGCCCAAACTGCAGAATCCTATATAAACGCATTCTATGGACATCTTAACTCATTCACTCCGGAGCAGCTCAGGAAAGAATGCCTGCTTAATTCCACCATAGGAATAACAGTGCAGCCTGAGCTCATTTTCAGAAAATCCATTTGTAAATCCATACAGAAAACAAATGTTCATAACTCTTTAACTATAAGAGCTAGACTAAAAATGTAAACGCGGAAGTTGTTCAGCAGACACTGACCTTTTCAACAGTGTAAATGTTGACAGCGTATATCAAAGTCATTATTAAATATTTGGCAAGGAATGCTGATTTTGTGCATATTTTTTACCTTTTTGGAAAAACAAGGCACAATATCTTGGTCAATGTCCCATGCAGACCCATACAATTTGAATGTAATTTGCTAATATGAATGTCAGCTTTAAAATGATACCTTAACCATTACTGTGTGATATTCCTTTCTGTAGATATTCACATAAATATGATTAATATATTATTTTTCATATTTGATTAATAAACAAAGCATAATATCTCATCACCTGTAACAGACAGAGCCTACATATCAGTGTAGAAGTTGTGCATCTGAATGTCAGCTTCAAAATGATGCATCATTTGTGTGATCACCAAGCTCCCTTGCAAAGATATGGGCATAATAATGAAAAGTATTGTAAATGTACAATTTTCATAATCGTACAAGACTAAACAAACTGTGATATCTGTACATGTGTAGAGTGCACAGACATAGTTCTTTTACCATGTTGTAAGGAGTAACACTGTCTTCAAAATAAGGTATTACTTGGCACACTGACATGCTCCCTTGCAAAGTTATTTACCAAAATATGAAAAAAATTCATAATTTCCATAACCTAATTCCAAACAAACTTTGATATCTGCCTATGAGTACAACATACAGGCACCATTCTTTTACCATCTTAGAACTATAAATAATCTTTTCAAAATGAGATATGGCTTAGCACATTCAGATGCTCCCTTGCAAAGTTATTTACCAAAATATGAAAAAAAAATCATAATTTCCATAACCTAATTCCAAACAAACTTTGATATCTGCCTATGAGTACAACATACAGGCACCATTCTTTTACCATCTTAGAACTATAAATAATCTTTTCAAAATGAGATATGGCTTAGCACATTCAGATGCTCCCTTGCAAAGTTATTTACCAAAATATGAAAAAAAAATCATAATTTCCATAACCTAAGTCCAAAACAAAGTTTGATATCTGCACATGAGTACAACATACAGGCACCATTCTTTTACCATGTTATAACTATCAGTACTGTCTTCAAACTGAGGTATTACTTAGCACATTCAGATGCTCCCTTGCAAAGTTATTTACCAAAATATGAAAAATAAAATCATAATTTCCATAACCTAAGTCCGAAACAAACTGATATCTGCGTGTCAAACATACAGGCACAATTATTTTACCATGGTAGAACCAGCAATACTGTCTTCAAAATGAGATATTACTTGGCACATTCAGATGCTTCCATGCAAAGTTATTTACCGAAAGATGAAAAAAAATCATAATTTCCATAACCATAAGTACCAAACAAACTTTGATATCTGCACAGGTGTCAAACATACAGGCACAATTATTTTACCATGTTGGAACCAGCAATACTGTCTTCAAAATGAGATATTACTTGGCACATTCAGATGCTCCCTTGAAAAGTTATTTAGCAAAATATGAAAAAAATCATAATTTCCATAACCTAAGTCCGAAACAAACTTTGATATCAGCACATGTGTAAAACATACCGGCACCATTCTTTTACCATGTTGGAACCAGCAATACTGTCTTCGAAATGAGGTGTTACTTGGCATATTCAGATGCTCCCTTGCAAAGTTATTTCCCAAAATATGAAAAAACATCATAATTTCCATAACCTAAGTCCGAAACAAACATTGATATCTGCCTATGAGTACAACATACAGGCACCATTCTTTACCATGTTAGAACTATAAATAATCTTTTCAAAATGAGGTATTACTTACATTCAGATGCTCCCTTGCAAAGTTATTTACCAAAATATGAAAATGAAAATCATAATTTCCATAACCTAAGTCCGAAACAAACTTTGATATCTGCACAGGTGTCAAACATACAGGCACAGTTCTTTTACCATGTTGGAACCAGCAATACTGTCTTCAAAATGAGATATTACCTGGCACATTCAGATGCTCCCTTGCAAAGTTATTTACCAAAATATGAAAAAAAATCATAATTTCCATAACCGAGTCCCAAACAAACTTTGGTATCTGCACATGTGTCAAACATACAGGCACTATTCTTTTACCATGTTAGAACCATCAATACTGTCTTCAAATGAGATATTACCTGGCACATTCAGATGCTCCCTTGCAAAGTTATTTACCAACATATGAAAAAATCATAATTTCCATAAAGTCCCAAACAAACTTTGGTATCTGCACATGTGTCAAACATACAGGCACTATTCTTTTACCATGTTAGAACCATCAATACTGTCTTCAAAATGAGATATTACTTGGCACATTCAGATGCTCCCTTGCAAAACTATTTACCAAAATATGAAAAAATAATCATAATTTCTATAACCCAAGTCCGAAACAAACTTTGATATCTGCACATGTCAACAATTCTTTTACCATGTTAGAACCAGCAATACTGTCTTCAAAATGAGATATTACTTGGCACATTCAGATGCTCCCTTGCAAAGTTATTTACCAGAATATGAAAAAAAATATAATTTCCATAACCTAAGTCTGAAAAAAACTTTGATATCTGCACATGTATAGAACATACAGGCACAATTCATTTACCATGTTGGAACCAGCAATACTGTCACCAAAATGAGGCATTACCTGCACACTGACATTACTAAGCCCTTCCTGTCATCTAAACTCTACACATGCCTGATAAAAGCAGAATAAAAAGAAGTATTGCAGGATAGTTACTGACATATCAGATTGTATGCTAGCACTCTCCTGAAACAGTTGTTCTTTCTCAGCATCTTCACCATCTCTTTACCACAGTTATTTGCCAAACTCAGAAAAATATATTTTACACAACACAATTCATAGCAGAGTTTTACTTACCATACTGGTCCTACTTGGTCATGGGTGTTTTCCAGTCTTCTCACAAGCTGCATATTACCAGTCCTGCATAGCTCTCCTCACTCACTTGTGGAGGTCAGTCAAGAACAACGCAATGCCCTCCTCAGTTAGGTGAACAAGCCATCCCTTCTGAACAGGTGAACATCCTGTGCGGTGATGCTGTCATGACAGATTGTAGATCCACCGACCCTGTGCTTCAAGCCATGCATGAACCCATTCTGTAAACATCTGGCCTTGTGCGCTGCCCGCTGACTTTTGCTGTTTTCCATATCTGTCGAGGATTATATCAGACCACACAAAATGACAATGTGGCCACCATGACTGCAGGTGTTAAAAAATTGCTGTGATTTGAAACCGTAGCCTTCCGAGTAGTTGACTGAGGACATCATTCCCTCAATCTGCAGCACAAGAATGTCAGGCTCAGGGTAGCTGGAACACTTTTCTTCAACAACTGCAGTACGGCTTCAATGCATACCTCTTCTTGCAATCCAGTATACCTTCACACTGGATGTGGGAAGCTCAAGTTGTACTGGTTTTCAGTTTGGAGGCATGGCTGGCAGCCCAGTGAATCTAGGAATGGCCACATACCCACACTCTCACTTGTCTCCTGGTCATGCAACCATGACAGTGTCAGAAGGTGAACAAACCTGCACAGGAAAGAAATTGCAAACAGATTACTACTGATGTTTGACAGATGTATTGGAAGACTACATATGTATGTATATCATATTCATTACCTGGTTAGCCCATCCAAATCTTCCATCCTAGCCACAGGGGCAGTATTCTTTGCATTAGCATGTTCTAATACATGTTAGAGTGGAGTGCAGAGGCATTCATTATCATCCAGTAGAAATACTACATCATTATAATTCAGTCAAAATAGTATAACACTTGGATGTTACTGAGCCCTTCCTCCTACCCACCTAATTTCCACCCATAACTGACCAAGCATATAGACATTAATTACATCTTGATCTAGTCCGAATTCCACCAACAGAAATTCAGAAAACCAATCTAATCCGGTCTCACGGGGAATACAACTGTACATACCTAAAAAACACAAAATTACACACGACTGACAAGGGGGCACAGAAAGGGCACATGTAAAGATAAAAAACAGAGTAAGGACTGCAACTCCACTAATATGCCTAGGACAGGCACGGGACTTCAGGCCATGGGCGTCTGAAGTGTCCCATACCTGTGCTGGCTACCCACTCAGACTGCTGGTAGCAGCAATGACTCCTGATTGCATGCAGTGCCAGCACTCTGCCTTACCTCTACCTTTTCCATGTACATGTGTCCTTTCGGCAATGGTCATAAGGACTCAAAGGGGGGAGCTAATGTAAAGGGTCTTACCCTGACCTACATACATTTACTACACCTGAAGGGAGGGAAACTAAGTGGACAGCTCCCCGCCTCCGATCAAGAGAAAAGATGCGGATGAGGTAAAGTCGCACTCTACCTTTGGTGTTCCGCTGCACTGCAGTTAATCAACACAAAAGAATCAAAAAAGTCTACCACGATACACCTTCACTTCAATAATGCTGTACGCTTTCAAACAACACAATAATGGCTCATCATTCGTGCTTTTCAACGATGCATCAAAATAACACATTAGTTTCAATACCCGTTCTTTACAAGAGACAACAGTTCCTTACTAATACAAGCAGTCATTATTTTACTACATATAACATCAGACTCGTGCATACATTGGTCCTTTTGCTTCCTTCGATACTTTAACACAAAGCACGTACTTAGGAATTGAGTGCATCCACGAAAGCACTAAAACCTTTACTGCAGGTCTAAAGGAAACAGTGCAACGAGTTAAAGTGATCCTACAAACCCCTACATGATGCTACAACCACAATTACAGATTCTAGCCAGCATTATAATAAGTTTTTAGAAATTACTTCAATCTCATAGACAAATATTGAAATACACTGCCCCATAAACTAATTGCTCATGCAACGATCGTTCTCTCTAACAGACTAACTAACCTTACCAAACAACGGCAAACATCCAAGTTTCAGACTTCATACTTTTCATCAAATACATGCTAATGAAAAAAATGCTATTCCGTCGACCATCCAAAAACAAGCACAAATATATGAAGCAGGACCCTGCACAATTATTTGAAGTTGAGGCTGTCCTTTCGGAAAGTGGCACACAGAAATCAATGCTCTGCGAAATAAATAGCAGGCTCAGGCTCCTGGGAATGGATGTTATGCTGCTAACTGGGACTTAGGTTTAGGGCCAGGGGGCAGGAGAGTGAAGCGAGGATTAGGCTTAGAGAATAATCGGGGGATTTAAGGAATGGGCGAGGTGTTTAGGGTTACAGTCAGGGTTTTATTTAGTTCACTGCGATCAGGCTAATTTAGTCTATTTAGGACACAAAGGTTTGAGTTGTGAATGAAAAAAAAAAAACCAGATGTAGTGCAGTTCCGTTTTTATTTTTCTCTGCACGGGGGGGGTTACGGTACGTAAGTGGTGGCTCAGATTGCAAGAATCCAATTGGCTGCACCACTTGCTTTAACAAGAACCTTTTACACGGAATTTATAGTAAAACTTTAATGTGAACTTAATGTAAAAACACACTGAATCGGAACTATATAATGGAATTTACATGTTCAGTTACGATTTCAGTGTGTTTTTAAACTCCACTACAAATGTGAACTACAGTTTCTCACGCTTCAGGAAGGCACTCGGGGGTAACAGCTTGAAATTAGTATCTTCTCATGGCGCGCTCGGTGTTAAGCGCACAGGCGCCATGAGAAGGTACTCGGGGTTAATGAGTTAAGGAATGCATGGATCATGCTATCCCAAACAAAACCAAGACCCAATCATCCAAAGGCAGGCGTCCAGTCTGGTGGACCCCTGCCATAAATAAACTGTACGACAGAAGGAGGAAGCTACTATATGATAGAGCAAAATCCCTAATAGGGAAGGCATCTCTGATCAGTACTAGCAAAAAATTACAATCCCTCATAAAATCCTCCAAGGCCAGCTTCGAGAGAAAAATTGCACAGGACACCAAAGACAATCATAAGGCTTTTTTCAGTTATGTTAGAAACCTGGGATGCAACTCCCAGACTTGTTCTGAGTTGATTCTAAATGACAAAAAATACACTGAACCCACAGACATCGCCAATATCCTGGCAGACAGGTTCAGTGCAAACTTCTCCACCCCCCAAAAGAGCAAGTATCTATCCCGGCAGAGGGCTGCCTCCCAAACATCTCTGATGCTCAGGTGAAGGCTGCCCTCTCCAAAGCAAAAAACACTGCTTCCATGCAACCAGATGGCGTCCCAGGTTGCGACCTACATGAACTCCAAGAGGAACTAATCCCTCAAATAAAACAGCTATACAATCTCAGCCTCACTACAGGATATGTGCCCACAGAATGGTGTACAGCAACAGTGGTCCCACTCCACAAAGGTGGAGCCTCTACGGACCCTGGAAACTATCGCCCCATAAGCCTGACTAGCTTAGTCTGCAAGGCTATGGAGAGGATCATCATGGAGCTCATAAACAAAGACATTGGGGACCTACAGACACTAGATCCTACCCAGTTCGGCTTTGTCAAGGGCAGATCCTGCCTTTTGAACCTGGTTGACTTCTTCAAAACAGTCACCAAAGCCATAGATGAAGGGAAGGTAGTCCACACAGCCTATCTGGACCTTGCAAAGGCATTTGACAAAATACCCCAATCGGGCATCATAGATAAGCTATCCAGCTTAAATATAAACCCCTATGTCACAAGATGGGTCGCAAACTGGCTCAAAGACAGAACCCACAGAGTGAGAGTTGCTGGAGCCATGTCAGACTCGAAACCAGTCACAAGTGGCGTCCCACAGGGTTCTGTCCTGGGACCACTCTTGTTCGGTATATACTTTTCCAAGGTACAGGCAAACATGGGAGGACTATGGCTCACCAAGTTCGCAGACGACTGCAAACTGGGTGCCATAATCAACTCTCCAGCTGACACAAACATCTTTCAAAAGGGTCTCACAGAGACAGATAACTGGTGCCAGTGCCATGGTTTAAAGCTAAATGCCAAAAAATGTATAGTCATACCCTTTGGCAAAAACAATGTGCCCACAAATTACCACATAGGCGGAAACCCATTAAGTACAGAGAAAGTTATTAGGGACCTGGGGACCCAAGTTGATAGCAATCTCTCCTTTGAAAACCACATTGCAAAGTGGTTAGAAAGACCTTCTACATAGCCCACCTCATCACGAAGGGTTTCACATCTAGATCAAGAGAGGTAATCGTGCCCCTTTATTCATCCCTCATCAGGCCCATCATAGAATACAATGCCCCTTTTGGATGTACCTTACCCGACACCTGCAGCAATTAGAAAGACCCCAAAAGTATCTCACCAAGAGGATCAAGGGTCTCAAACAGATGCCATATGCTGCTCGGTTAAATAAATTTCAGCTCTACTCAGTTGCATACCGCCTACTTCGAGGCGATCTATGCCTGACATACAAAGCTATGTCAAATCCAGAATTAATGGACATGCTCCACCTCAGTAAATCTAAATCCCTTAGAGCCACACACTCGAGGGACTTGAACCTCAGCACAGAAATAAATAGAACTTGCTGGAGGGACAGGTTCATAACCCAGAGGCTCCCTTTGCTCTGGAATAGAATTCCAGTTCATGTGAGGCACAGCACCTCACTGAATCTCTTCAAGAAGAATCTCTATAGGTGGATGGGGGATTGTAGGTTTGTCCCAGGGATTATTCCCGTGTCACTATTAGACAGAGGCACAGTAAACTAAACCTTAAAAAGGGCACAGTATACTCAAATCAAGGGGTGGCGTAAGCCATACAGAATCGGGCTAAGCTTATAATTGCCCCAGGGCAGATAACCTAGTATGAACCTATGAACCTATGCTACCCCCCCCCTCACAAAATCATGGTGAAATGGAGCCTCCTCCCTGCAGCCATTCCAATGTCCCATTCCTTGGTAATTTTGCCCCATTTACCATAAACACTGTAATATGCATACTGCTTTACTTCTGCGATTATTTAGATTTCATTTGAAAGTTTTATTTTGCATTTTACAGCACAAATTCTAATACATATATGTTAAACAAAGCAATGCAGTCTCACAATGAAAATAGACTTAACATTAAAACTTCTCTGCCCTTGAAACTCACATGCATTGAAACAGCATTGAAACCCACATTCAAAGAAAATACATTTTGCCAGTGGCAGATAAATATTAACTCTGGGCTGTCTTCAAAATCATAGGCCCCTTGAACATAGCATACACATGCTCTTTGATACACCTTCCTGACTGTATTACATTACATTCCTTGTACAATACAGTACAGTTGTCAGAGGGCATTTTAAATTTATTGTTTTGAACATTTTTCCGGTAAACAATGAAATACACCATGCATACACCAATGACAAAACTGCCCAATTCAGAACATTTCCATCATAAAAACTCTACTCAACCTTCTATAGTCCACCAGTATCAGTAAAACAATATGCACAATCTCTGAAGTAGTAAAATCCACATTAAAGAAATTTGTAACTGAAAGAGGTTGCTGCTAGCAAACAACTTTATATGTCATTGTTTCATCTACAAATAAAGTGCCTGTTGCCCTTGAAGAATAAATTGCCTTTGTTGCATGCAATAAAAAAATAAGCTAGTAATACCGCAATAGGGAATGGATAGCAAACTGATAACAGGTTCATAGTTACTAGGTATCTTTGCCAAAAAGGACTGCAGCATCCACCCCCTTTACAACACAGTACAGTATCAGCAATGCATCTCCCTACTGTGGGAGTAGAACCCACAGCTTTCAGCATCAAATGCAAGTACACTATCTGTTGTGCTATTAACAATGTAAGCAGACTAAACATAAGCAGCACTAAACTTTTGCTCCTCTGCAGCTCTCAGCTCCTTATAAAATCAAATCTACTCGACACTCGGCTATATCTCTGAACTTTGCAGCACAAGAAATCTGGAAAAAGCCAAAATTTATTGGGGGGGGGGGGCAAAAGGCCAAAAACCAGGAACACATTTTAAACATTGCTTGTATAATGTTGGAAAGTTGCTAGAATAAAATGATCCATTACCACCATACATTTCACTGCCACGTCTTGAACCCAGGGGATCCTGTGCAAAACAGTCAGAGCAACATACCACTACGCCAAATCAGCTGTTTTGTGAAAGAACGACTGAAACTTAAATGGCTACCATTTAGTGAATTCAGTTCTTACCATAACACAGCTGTCAACCTCTTAACACAAAATATCTGAACAAAGCCAATACCGGGTGAATACAGCCCCCAAACATTCAGTGAATTCAGTTCTCACCATAGCTCTCAACCTCTTAGCAAAAAACACCCGGACAAAGCCAGTAATGGGGGAATATAGCCCCCAAACATATGCAGTGAATTCAGTTCTTACCATAGTTCTCAACCTTAGCAGAAAACCTGGATGAAGCCAATAATGGGGGGGGGGGGTACAGTCCCAAAGACAGTGATACATTTCAAATATCCATCTTGTACACTTAGAAAATTGCTAGAATAAAAGCTTTTGTTACCATGCAGTTTCTGAAGAATATGAAGTCTGATGATATTCAAATGTGTCATTTTTTTTAACATTTGTTAACCAGGAAAGTCTGACTTGGGGAAAAAAAAGCTAATTTTTAGCAGAGGCCCAGGGAGAAACAAACACTCTAGACAGCCAAGAATCAAACCAGAGAACACGTAGCTGTCAGGCAACAATGCTACCACTGTTTTTTACAAATGGTGGTGGGTAGGGAATTAAGGCTCTTACCACTTGGCCCCAAGGGATAGGGTTCAAGCCTTATTCTCTACCCACCACCATGTAGCACCTGGGGCATTTCACACACACACACAACTTTACTGAGCTTGACATAACAAACAGGAAGCTCTTTACAGTCATGATTGCCTCATACAGTTACCCCACAGCAGAACACAAGCTACTTCAAACCCTTGTTATGTTGCATCTATTTCTCTTTCTATAAGCTTGTATTGTAATAATATCCCTTCTGTATCAAACAAGAATAAGAATCTTATTCAGCTTAAGGTTAAGAGAGCAAGGAATGTAGCTTATTCAATTCCAGTTTATTGCATTTTTGCCCCAGTGTGACAAAAGCTAATCCTGGACTGTTTCCTTTACCTATCTGCAGCTTCTTCTGTTCTGTCACTCTTTGCTCAAATTTGATACCTACCTACCTTCATTCTTGGTACTTCCTGTACCTTCTTTAAACTTGGTTATATTCACTTAGCTTGACATGATATAAGAACCAAAATCACACAAAATATTTTATTCTTCTTAGGACTGAAAAAGAAAATTCTGTAATGCTGCATGTCAATACATGACCTGATACTCAAAAGGTATTCAAACCAAGCTAGTAAACAAATAAGCTATATTGTTTAGTTTTCACCGCACATCTGAGTAGTGCTTACTTCAAAACAGTCCATTTTTTCCTAACATGCATATATACTACAAGCAGCAGAGTAGGGCAATGTATTCTGCACTGTAACATAAATAAAGCATTAAAAGCTTCAAAAGAAAGTACTACACATTTACAGAAATATCTACAAGCCTTTCATCTTACAATGAAAAGAAATTAGATTATTTTCCATAACTGAAACAGAAATGTCCTCCTGTTACAACACTGTCCTGTTGATTAAAGTAGTTATTTAAGACAATATGCTGGTCAAATTTTCATATATGTTTTCTCTGAGGCTTTTGAATGAAGTATATCTAAAATTTAAGATGAGAATGTCACTACAAAACTATGGCTGCTCCTGTAGAAATTTATATGAAAGAAATACATTTTTTGTTTCTTATTGTCAAAATATGTATACAGTATATGTAATATGGCTTGGCATCGCACTTGATGGAACATCAAATCTAGCAATGATGAAAAGAAAATACTAAAAATCACAAAACCTACAATAACAAACTCCCAGATCTGCCCCATCAGTACGCATGTTAGTGCTTGTTTTTGGGTCTGGAGCAATATGGAATTTTGGAAGATGATTTTTGCAATAGTGTTGTTTTTTTGGCAATGTAATTTTTTGTGATTTTTCTTGGTATTGCTGGATTTGAAGCTCTATCTTTCAGAGAACAATATGAACATATATTTGTGTCTGTGTGTGTGCGCGCGCATGCACAAACAGACACACACACACACACACACACACACACACACACACACACACACACACACACACACACTCTGAAAGTGTCCCATCTTCCGCTCGTTTCCTCCCGCTTTCGAATCCGTCCGTTTCAGTTCCCGCTCGTGGTCCCATTTTCCGCTTGCGAACCCCAAAACCATCCGTCCATGTGAGTTCCCGCTCGCAAAACTTGAAAATATGCGCGCGATGATGTCAGCACGCCCGCGACCGTTCTTCTTAAAGAAGAACGCATGATGTCAGCACGGACTTCTTTCTTCTTAAAGAAGAACGTCCAAAAAAAAAAAAAAACTTTTTTTTAAAATTATAGCATTAGTCAGCCGATTCCAGGGGGGTGCAAGTGCACCCCCTTGCACCTGCCTGCGGGCGCCCTTGCCTACCTATGAACCTGTGGATAGCTTCCTGACAACGGTATCAGTAGTAAGTACAAGGTCAGATAATTAACTAGTCAGTTTCCTGACAGCGGTACCAGCAGTAAGTACAACGTTGGATAATTAACTGGTCACTTTCCTGACAGTGGTACCAGCAGTAAGTACAACGTCGGATAATTAACTGGTCAGTTTCCTGACAGCTCTGTCAGCAGTAAGTACAAGTTCAGATAATTAACAAGTCAGTTTCCCGACAGCGGTACTAGCACTACGTACAAGGTCAGATAATTAACTGGTCAGCTTCCTGACTGCAGTATCAGCATTGAGTACAACGTCGGATAATTAACTGGTCAGATTCCTGACAGCAACATCAGCAGTAAGTACAAAGTCAGATAATTAACTGGTCAGCTTCCTGACAGTGATATCAGCGGTAAGTACAAAGTCAGATAATTAACTGGTCAGCTTCCTGACAGCGGTATCAGTAGTAAGTACAAGGTCAGATAATTAACTGGTCAGTTTCCTGACAGTGACATCAGCAGTAAGTACAAGTTCAGATAATTAACTGGTCAGCTTCCTGACAGCAGTACTAGCAGTCATTACAATGTCAGATAATTAACTGGTCAGCTTCCTGACAGCTGTATCAGCAGTAAGTACAAGGTCAGATAATTAACTGGTCAGTTTCCTGACAGTGACATCAGCAGTAAGTACAAGTTCAGATAATTAACTGGTCAGCTTCCTGACAGCAGTACTAGCAGTCATTACAATGTCAGATAATTAACTGGTCAGCTTCCTGACAGCTGTATCAGCAGTAAGTACAAGGTCAGATAATTAACTGGTCAGCTTCCTGACAGTGACATCAGCAGTAAGTACAAGGTCAGATAGTTAACTGGTCAGCTTCCTGACAGCAGTAAGTACAAGGTCAGATAACTAATTGATCAGCTTCCTGACAGCTGTATCAGCAGTAAGTACAAGGTCTGATAATTAACTGGTCAGCTTCCTGACAGCTGTATCAGCAGTAAGTACAAGGTCAGATAATTAACTGGTCAGATTCCTGACAGTGACATCAGCAGTAGCTACAAGTTCAGATAATTAACTGGTCAGTTACCTGATAGCAGTATCAGCTGTGACTACAAGGTCAGATAACTAATTGGTCACTTCCTGACAGCCGTATCAGCAGTAACTACAAGTTCAGATAATTAACTGGTCAGCTTTCTGACAGCATTATCAACTGTAAGTACAAGGGTAGATAATGAAATGATCACCTTCTTCACAGCAGTATCGGATGTAAGTGCAAGTCTGGATAATTTACTACCTTCTTGACCTGCATTTAGGTAGTTTAGGAGTGGGTGGAAGTTGTTGTTATTGGATGGGAGTAAGTGCAAATGTCTGTTCCCCCATTGCAGGGTGAGGGGTATTATCTTGGTCCTACTTTTCATGTGTTACATGTGGGAGGAAGGGTGAAGGAAGAGAATCTCAAGTTACATGGGCAAAGCAGGGGTTGCCTGTCAGTAGATGAACTTACTGTCATCAGGGATGTTTATGAAAATAAATGTACACTAGCACTTCTGGGCCCAGCAGTGCAGATGGCAATTAATCTGCTGAGTGACAGAGTGAGGAAAGTGACACCAAAAGGAAAAAGTGACATAGATGATGACTCACTATCCCCTGATATAGCCCATTACCATGAATGATGACTCAGTGTCTTCTGACCCCACCCTTTCCTGTGGATTGTGACTCACTATCCCCTGACCCCACCCTTTCCTATGGATTGTGACTCACTATCCCCTGACCCCACCCTTTCCTATGGATGTTGACTTACTGTCTCCTGACCCCACCCTTTCCTATACATAATGATTCACTAACTTCTGACCCCACCCTTTGTCATGGATGGTGACTCATTATCTCTAGAGCCCACCTTTCACCTTGGATGATGACTCTTAGTTTCTTGACCCCACCCTTTGCCATGACTGATGACTCACTTTGTCCTGTCCCTGCACTTTGCCATGGATGATGACTCATATCTCCTGAGCTTGCTCATTGCCATGGATGATGACTGACTGACTTTGGGTTAAGAAGATGGCCTGCGTCTGTTTTCATACTGATTGTAGAGGTGAAGTAGGTATTAAAGGTACAGCACATGGACTGGGGACATGGACTTTGCTCTTCCAAGCTGTCAGTAGGCAGTAGCCTTAAGGGGGGTTCTGTGGGAGGGTGTTTTATGCCATGGAGGGGAAGGCATAGCTGGCTATCACATATGTAAGCCTGAATGTAAGCCACCTTGTGATAGGAACTTAGACAATTACAGGGAAAAAAAAAACTGATGACTGCCTGGATGTCTTATTTGACCAGTACTTACCCCACAAGGGAATGAATAGCTGATTGTTTGCATGAGGACTTATGGTTATCAGGCAGTTGGAATAAGAGTATCAAACACTTTCCCTTAACATGTATAGAGTCCAGGACACATGTCAAAGCTGTGTCTGCATTTTGAAGTCCTTTTTTTAAATGTTTACCTTCTGAATCCAAAGCACATTTAGCCATTAGAAATAGCATTTGAAGCAGTACTGAAGGCTGGGGAAGTCTGGTCTGCAGGAGAACGTCAGGTGGATGCAGGAAAATAATTCAAAACACACTGAAGGATGGGAACATGAGAAATGCAGCACTGCAAAATGTAACATGACGATGGGAACATGAGAAACGCAGCACTGCAGAATGTAACATGACGATGGGAACATGAGAAACGCAGCACTGCAGAATGTAACATGACGATGGGAACATGAGAAACGCAGCACTGCAGAATGTAACATGATGATGGGAACATGATAAACGCAGCACTGCAGAATGTAACATGATGGGAACATGAGAAACGCAGCACTGCAGAATGTAACATGACGATGGGAACATGAGAAACACAGCACTGCAGAATGTAACATGACGATGGGAACATGAGAAACGCAGCACTGCAGAATGTAACATGACGATGGGAACATGAGAAACGCAGCACTGCAGAATGTAACATGACGATAGGAACATGAGAAACATAGCACTGCAGAATGCAACATGGGAGACTGCAGATATACCCCAGGGATTACTTCAGTGTCACTGCTTGACAGAGGCACAGCAAAATGATAGGCATAGTTTTTATTCAAACTAAAGGGGTGGCGAAAGCCACATAACTATGGGCTAGGCTTATAAATGCCCTTGGGCAGATAGCCTAGTATGAACCTATGAACCTATGAACCTATGACTCTGAAGGCAGGGAAGAGTAGTGTAGTACATGATATAAAAATAAAGGGACCTGAGAGTGCCATTACAGGACATGGTACGGCACTCTTAGGCTTGCATTGTTGTCTTATTTCACTCTTATTTTGTTGCAGTATTATTTATTTAGAGAGATTTTTGTTTCTTTGAGCTTTAGAACTTCTTAGGGCAGAAAGCAAAACTCTTAATCTTCCCAAGTCCTCATGAAAGAAACATTTGCTTGTCAATTGTAGGAGGAACTCAAAACTTGTATGTTGGATAACAAGGAAAATAAATCTGTTCAGAGTACTTTCCCTATCTTCCTTGCTTCATTCATTGTGGCTGTTCTGGTCCCAGTGTCCATCTCTGGGTCTGCCGGCTCCTTCTTCCTCCCCAGGTGTCTCTTAGTGAGCTGGGGCTGGCATGGATCTTAAGAGCATTGGGGGGGGGGGGCTGCCTGCAACTGCTGCTGCTAACAGGGGTTATTATGACCTATCAATATTTTCCTGTGTCCCACACGTGTGTTCATCAACAGTCGAGGGCTAGTCGCCCCTGTGGGCCACTCCTCTCATCAGGGTGCATCTTCACTGAACACCCCCCCCCTGGATGGATACCACAGCTCTCCCTGCCAGGGACTCAGATGCCCGAGCTGCTAATTAGCCTGGGTTGTCTGGGCTGCAGGTATGGCTTTATCTGTGCACATATGTTTTTTTTCTGGAACGTACATAGGGTATTGTACTCTTTTTGCCATGGCACTGGTTTCTAGTTCAAGGTTTTCTTAAGAGAGCTACCAGAACAGACTACTCTATAAGTTTATCTGATTCTTTTATTCTTAACTGCCCTGTTCCTATTTTATAGCTTTATAGGATATTACTTGGCTAATGGCTCAAGAGAGTCAAAATTGAACCAGCACTTAGGCGAACCAGACTTGGAAAAATAAATGAAATCCAAAGTACACAGTAAAAAATCCAAGTACTGGAGACGCTGGGTAGAAAAAATAACCAGAAGCAACAAGAAAGCACTTTATTCCAGTCACAAAGCTTTCCGGACCAGCCCTTATTCAGTGTGTAAATCATAGTGCAAATCAACCATTTAAATACCCAAAACAAATTACATGACACAGCCAAATCAGTAAAACAATTAAACCATATATACAACATAAAACCATATACAATATAGCAACACTTGACTACTCAACTATTCATTTTAAAATCATTTGTTTCTTTTTTAAAACCAGTTTCATACTTGCATTTAAACCTGGTAGATGATCTGCCTAATAATTGCAAATGTTGTGGTGATATAAAAGTAAATAATGAATTTATACATCCAGTTACAGGTACGAAATATTTATTCAGATGTTATGTTACTTGTACTTTGAGTGCCATTGTGTATATGGCGAATTGTATAGTATGTTCAGCTTTCTATACAGCAAATGTAACAGGAAATTGAAAGACAGAATTACTGAGCATAAGTCTAAGATACGTAGGAAGGTGAACAGTAATGCATTGGGAAGGCATATGAGGGAAAAGAGTGATGATCGTAGGTTTCGTTTTACGGTAATAGACAAATGTGAATAATGATTTATGTGAGTACGAATGGATAACTCAACTAGAGGTAGATCATCCAGCAGGTAAGTGAGTCTAGTAATTTCAGGTATGCAGAATGTTTTTTATGGTTCATGGTTAGTGACTTGAAGCGATGATATGGTGGGGGATTTTACCTATTGTCAGCTGGACATGAGGAAGCTCAAGACAGTCATTCTGCTTGACCAGTCTTGTGGTGTGGTTGTTTTTTATATAATGAAAACACTGTCTTCTTTAGTTTTTTTTTTTTTTCTTTTCAGAGGGTGGGCTAAATGTGTTCATGGGTGTGTGCTAGGCTAATGGCCTTGGAGCCTTTACAAGCCTATCCCATATGATTAACCTGTCATCTTGCCACCCAACGTTAGTTCCCAGTGCCTTTGTTGAGTACAGCCACTGGAGTGATCCCCGGGTTAATTTTCTATTTCCCATCCACTCATCAAGATTTCTCTTGAAGAGGGCCAGTGAGGTGCTCTGTTTGACATGTATGGGAAGTCTATTCCATAGCATGGGCAGTCTCTGGGTTATGAACCTGTCCCTCCAGCATATTATGTTGATTGTGGTAATGAGGCTGAGGTCTCAGGAGCATGTGGTGCAGAGGGATTGGGATTTCTTTAGATGTAGCAATTCTAACAGAGATGGGTCAGACATTGCTTTGTAAGTCATGCGTAGATCGCCTCAAAGTAGGCAAAATGAGACAGAGAATAGTTGGAGGTTTTTGAGTCTGTCCAGATAGAACAAGTGTTTAAGGCCTAGGATCATCTTTATGAGGTACTTTTGTGGCCTCCCCAGTTGTTGCAGGTGTTTAGTGAGGTACATGCTAAATGGGGCATTGTACTCGATGACTGGCCTAATGAGGGAAGAGTAGAGGGAAACAATGACCTTTTTCTTCTTGGATGCAAAGCCCTTAGTAATGAGATGTGTCACATAGAAGGACTTTCTGACCACAGTGTCAATGTGGTGGTCAAAAGAGAGGTTGCTGTCAACCTGTGTTCCCAGCTCTCTTATAACTCCTTCTGTGTTCAGTGGACTACCATCAATGTGGTAATTCATGGGAAATGAGTTGTTCCCAAAGGGGATGACAACACATTTTTTGGCATTGAGCTTAAGGCCATGGTTCTGACACCAGTCATTGGTCTCAGTGAGGCCTTTCTGCAGGATGTCAGCATCACTTGAGAAGTTAATAATAGCGCCCAATTTGCAGTCGTCTGCGAACTTTGTCAGCCAGAGTACCTTTATGTTGGCCTGGACTTCAGAGAAGTACATAACAAACAGGAGAGGACCCAGGACCGAACCATGTGGGACTCCACTTGTGACTGGTTGGCAGTCTCACTTGGAGTTAGCTATTTTCACACTGTGGGTTCTATCTGTGAGCCAATTTGCAACCCACCTAATGATATTTTTCTATGATTCCTGATTGGGGAATGGTATCAAAGGCCTTGGCCAGATCAAGGTAGGCTGTATGAACCACCTTGCCTTCATCCACAGCTCTGATGACTGACTCAAAGAAGTCGACCAGGTTGAGCAGGCATGATCTGCCCTTCACAAAACCAAACTGTGTGGGATTCAGAGTTTGGAGATTCCCTATATCCTTGTGTATTAGGTCCATGATGATGCATTCCATAGCTTTGCATATCAGACTCATCAGACTAATGGAGCAATAGTTCCCAGGGTCTGTAGTCACTCCTTCTTTGTGGAGAGGGATGACTATAGCAGTGCACCATTCGGTAGGGCCAAAGCCTGAGGTAAGGCTGTAATTGAACAGGGCAATAAGGTGAGGTGCCAGTTCACTCTGTAGTTCATGTAGAACACAGCCAGGGATATTGTCAGGTCCCATAGAAGCTGTATTCTTGGCCTTTGACAGTGCTGTTTTTACCTGTGCAGTAGTAATACAGGGTGCCTGGCAATCTATTGGTATTGTGACTGGTCCTTTGGGGGGGAGGGGTAAAGTTGTCACTGAATCTGTTGGCCAGTATATTGGCAATATCTGTTGGCTCGGTATAGGAGGTACCATTGTGCAGTAGCTCAGACCAAATCTGGGTATTTCCATGGAGATTCTTTATATAACTATAGAAGGCCTTGTGGTTGTCTTTACTATCTGCTGCAATTCTGTTTTCATAGCTAGCTTTAGTGGATTTGATGAGGGATCTCAACTTTTTGTTGAGGCTAATAAGGGAGTTTTTCCAGTCTTGGGACTTCACCTTATTCCGCATCAGATTCCTCCTTTTATTGTAGAGATTGTTTATGGCAGGGAACCACCAGATTGGCTTCCTTTTTTTTGGAGGAGTGTCTTGGTTCTGTTTGGTATGGCGAGATCCATGCATTTGTGTACTTGTTCGTACAGTGCATTGGTGTATGATTTGGTGGTCATGCAGCTATTCTCCATTTGCATGGGTGCTGTGAAGTTAGCCACCTATGTTTTTAGGAGCCCAAAGTTAGCTTTGGAGCAGTTTTTCATGGTGGTTACCTTTGCGTGCGAGGTTGGAGGGATATGAATTTCCAAGGTGATTAGTTTGTGGTCAGATCTAACCAGGGAGGAGGTGACTATTGGTGTAGAGCAATGGTCACCCATGTTAGTAATGACCAGGTCAAGGATGTTGCTACTTCTAGTAGAGGTAAGAATGAGCTGGTCCAGGGTATTGGAATTAATGAATTCCAGGAAACGTTGGGGAAGTGTATTGGTACATGAGTAGTTTTCCCTGTTAATGGAGGGGTAGTTGAAGTCGCCCAGTATGAGATTGTTAGGTTGGACCCTAATATTCTCTAGGGTGCTTATGAATGTGAAGTGTGAGTCTTGGGACATGTTTGGGGACCTGTAGAAGGCTACAACCTAAATCACTGTCTTACCCAATGTTAGCTGAACCTGAAGTATCTCTGATGCATTATGTTGGGCATCCTTTATGAATATGGAAACACCACCGCCTTTGGAGCTTCAGTCCAAGTTCTGGGCCTGAAAGGTGTGGAATAAGTTATAGCCTGGCACTGCAGGGGTGCTTTCTGCTGCCTTGAACAGGTCTCTGTTGTGGCACAAATGCCAATGTCCTCCATTTTAAGGAGTGCTTCGAGCGAGTGCATTTTGAGATTTATACATCTATCATTGAGCAGCATGACCCTCAGATTGCATTTGTTTGTAGCTGTTACAGTGGTCATTTGGTCTTTGGTGCACTGCCTAAAAAAGGCACTATAGGGGTGGCAAGAGTCTTGGCCAGTATCTGGAAGCCCAAGAGTGACAGATGCAGGCCATATCTGGCAAAGCATCGAGGTCTGTCAATCATGTCATCCCAGGCAGACAGATACTGGATCCCCTTAGAATGACAACAGAAACTTAGCCAGTTGTTGAAATCATGTTCTGCTTGTACTGTGGTATCATTCTGGGTGATGGTAAGATGCTGCTCAGGGCTAAGGTCATACCCTGCCTGGACTACATAATCTGAGAGCTCCTGTAGCTCATGTAGTCCAGGGAGGTATATCTCAGGTCATTCACACTCACATGTACAATGACAGAGTCATATTTGTACCTGTTGTTGAGGGACCTGTGTGCGTGCATTATGTGGTGGATCCTGGTGCCTGGCAGGTAGCTGACTGTTACTTTCTCCCTATTCAACCTAGTGAGTGGGACATCAGTGTGCCTCACTATCGAGTCACCTATGACTAGTGTGTTGGGCATGCTGTTTTGCCTTAGGGGCTTTGTTTGAGTGGCACACACTTTAGGAGAGTTATGTGTCTCATGATTAGTGCTGTGGTGGTCGAGTGCATTTCTACCTTGGAGGTCTGTGCTGTTTGGGTAGGTGTTTGTTGAGAGCCTCCATGAAGGTGGGTGTGTGGTTTGTGTTTTTATGGGAAAGCAGTGCTGGTGTGTGTTCTGGAGGGCTGAGTGTTCCATGTGGTGTCCTGCAAGTGTTGACCTTCTCCTGTTAACCAGCTATTCCGGTCTTGGCTGGAGAGTGAGTGGCTTTCAATTTGGATATATAAGTGCATCTCTCACAAGTCTGAGTGTTGGGAGGTAAGAGGAGAGAGTTGTCATTATACATGAGGCAGTTGCTACATTGTCTCAGGATGCCCAAGTTCACCAGATTAATAGGAGAAAGCACAGGGAACTGACCTTTACACATGCCTGAAGGGGTGGGCATTAATAATAAGTACTGGAGCTGTTTCCTTGTAGAACATTTAGTGCTGGTAGCACTTTTGTGTGCTACAATAATTGCTACAAGAAGTCTGATAAAGTGCTAGACTAATAAGCTAGTAAAAGTGCAGGAGAGGAGAGAACTAGCAGATCTAAGGGAAATTTTGAAGAGTAGACTTTGGCAGTGCTCAGAAGCTTACATACAGTCCTGAATACAGCAAATCTGTATCTGGACTAGACTAGACACAAGAAAGGTGGGAAAAGAGCAATTACAGGCTTTTAAACCAGAAAGTTGAAAGATGGAAAAACTGCCCAAATGGCCAACAAACTACAACTTCTTGGCCAGAAACCACCCCTCTTGTGGTAGATAGGTTACTTAGTGCTCATCAAGCTAGAAGGCTTTCCTCCAACACAGAAAGACTTGGAGGCTCAGAAGCTTACAAACACTCTTGGATACAGGAAATCTATATCTGGACTAGACTAGTTCCAGGAAAGGTAGGAAACAAGCTTAGAATTTTTTTTTTACAGAAAAGCAGCTAAAACAGCACTAAAAACAATTCAAGTGTAGTGCAAGCTAGCACACTTGTGTAGCAGTATTAAGGCAAATACAGTTTAAATAAGTGCAATTTATTCAAAGTGTATTCTGAATTGAATTCAATTATTGTTTTATTCAGATCTGAACAGTTATCAGTTGAGAAGCACACTCGGTCAGAACACAGAGAGATCCTAGCAAAGTTTTTTTTTTTTTTCGTTACGTGGAAAGGGAGAAAGGAGGAGCAGAGGATAATTCAAGGTTAAGAAACTAAGTGGGTTGGCCTTCTCAGGTTTTCTCTCTGTATTCGGTAGAATGAGCCAGTGACACTAGACTGGGAGGAGTGTCCCAGATAAATTTATAGTAGGGGCAGGCAACTGCAAAGCCACCAAGTATAGGAACAAGATACCAATAGGGAGGGGGAAACTAAATCAGTTATATGATACACTCCTTGGCAGGGAATAAGAACAAGCAGATTCAGACTGTTGCAGACAACAAAGGACATAAACAATACAGCAAATATATAAATAATAAAGCAAATATATAAATACAGTGCAGTGCAAATTGTGTTGCAAAAAGTGTACTTATCAGTTTGGAATATTAGATGGGAATAGATTCCAACTCTGCACACAGACAGGAGAATTTAAATCTATCAGCTCTGCACATATCAGGTGCTCTATTTCACATAAATAGGTAACTTGTTCCAAAGATACGTCAGTCACTGGGAGATAAATCTGTCCCTTCAAACACTGGACCCCACCCAGTTTGGGTTTGTGAAGGGCCGATCTTGTCTCCTGAATCTGATTGACTTCTTCGAATCAGTCTCCAGAGCTGTGGGCGTGGGTAAGGTGGTCCACACAGCCTATCTGGACCTCGCCAAGGCCTTTGACACCATCCCCCACTCTGGAATCATAGATAAACTTACTAAGCTGGGCATAAATCCCTACGTCACTCGATGGGTTGCCAACTGGCTTACTGACAGAACCCAGACTGTAAAAGTAGCCGACTCCAAATCCAGCTCCAGACAAGTGGATTACCTCAGGGTTCAGTCCTGGGACCACTCTTGTTTGGCATCTACTTCTCTGACGTACAGGCCAACACTAAGGGACTCTGGCTAACAAAGTTCGCAGATGACTGCAAACTGGGAGCCATTATTGAATCCCCAAATGATGTGGATATTCTACAAAACGGCCTTACAGAAACAGATGCCTAGTGCCAGAGCCATGGGCTCAAGCTTAATGCCAAGAAATGTATAGTTATCCCCTTTGGAAAAAAAACATGTACCCATGAATTACCACATAGGTGGGAAGACACTAAACATTGAAAGTGTGATGAGAGACTTAGGGACACCGGTGGACAGTGGTCTCACTTTCGATAACCACATCACTACAACAGTCAGGAAATCCTTCTATCTGGCACACCTCATCACTAAGGGCTTTTCATCCAGAAAAAAGGAGGTCATTGTCCCACTGTACTCATCCCTCATTAGACTCATTATAGAGTATAATGCCCCATTTGGTATGTACCTCACAAGACATCTGCAACAGCTGGAAAGGCCACAGAAATACCTCACTAAAAGAATCACAGGCCTAAAGCAGATGCCATATGCTGACTATCTAAAAAAACTCCAGCTATACTCTGTGGTATATCGTCTACTCAGAGGCGATCTCTGCTTAACATACAAGGCCATGTCAAACCCTGAGCTGTTGGACATGCTCCACTTAAAGAAATCCCAATCCCTCAGAGCCACACGCTCCAAGGATCTAAACCTTGTCATCACAATGAACAAAACATGCTGGAGGGATAGGTTCCTGACCCAGAGACTCCCCATACTCTGGAATAGACTGCCCATACATGTCAAGCATAGTGCCTCATTGGCCCTCTTCAAAAGGAACCTTGATGATTGGATGGGAGATAGGAAATTCACCCCGGGATCATGTTAGTCGCCCTGCTAGACAGGGGTCCAGAGAAGTAAATATTGTGGGAATAAATATCCAGGAAATTGTTATGGCTAGGCTTGCATAAGCCCTAGGGCCGATAGCCTAGTACCAACCTATGAACCTCCAGCATGTCCTATTTAAGTCACAGGCCATATTTTGGTCCCTGAAATGGATAGCCCTAGTCCCATTCGATTTACTGATATGAAGTAATGCCTCTTCTTGGATTAATCTGTAGACCAGGCATACAAGTCTTTCTTAAGAAATCCATATGATATGGAGTATAGTGACAGGCACTTGAGTCAGACTGTGTAAGGCACATGCTAGAGCCCCTTGATCTTCTTTGTTAGAAACCTCTAAGATCTCTCCAGTTGTTGCATGTGTTTTGTACAGTACAGGGTGTTATACTCAATTATGGGACAGATTTGTGCCGAGTATAGAGGGGTTATAACCTCTTTTGCTTTCATGGCGATGCCTTTACTAATCAATTGTACTATGTAGAATGCTTTTCTTACTACAGTAGACACATGGTGGTCGAAGTTAACATTGCAGTTAACTTGTGATCCCAGGTCCCTTACCACTTAGTGGGTAATTAGGTTATTGCTGTTGATCTGATAGTGTGAAGGAATATTGTTTGTGCCAAAGTGAATGATGGTACATGTCTTTGCATTGAGACCATGACTAATACACTAGTTGTTGGTCTGCGTGAGACCCGCCTGGAGTATACTGACATCATTTGGGGATTGAGTGAGTGCATCTAATTTGCTGTCATCTACAAACTTGTTCCACCACAATCCCTTAGCTTTGACCTGAACTTCTGAGAAGTATATACTAAGCAGTAGAGGGCCCAATACTGACCCCTGTGGCACCCGCTGGTAACAGATCTGCTAGTTGATGTGAGGTCACCCACTTTGATAGTGTGTGTACTGTCTGTGAGCCAGTTGGAGGGGTTTACATTCAGTTTGTTAAGTTTATCAGTAATGCCTGAATGTGAGATTGTGTTTGCCATGTTCAGGTATGCTGTGTGCACAAATTTTCCCTCGTCACTGGCCCTGGTCATATTTTCAAAGAAGTCCACTAGACTTAACAGGCAGGATCTGCCCTTGATGAAGTCAAATTGGGTGTGATCCAGGGTTTGGAGGTTACCTATATCTTTATATATGAGGTCCATAATGATATGTTCCATAGCTTTACAAATGAGGCTGGTCAGGCTTATGGGTCTGTAATTCCCTTGGTCTGTTATTAGGCCACCTTTGTGGAGGGGAATAACTGTTACTGTTCTCCATGGGAAATCTATGCTCCACACCTATGGTCACCCCCCCTCATTGGTCAGGTTTGACCATAAGCTAATCACCCTTGACATCCACATCCCACCCTGACCCCCCAGTAAGGAAACCTCCATTAAAAACTTCTGCAAAGCCAACATCATGGTACTCAAGTCAGAAACTTCATGACACCCATGCAGACGGGAACTGAAAGTTTGACTGCTGAATCCTACACTAAGGTACTGTACGAGCACATCCACTCGTGCATGAATAGTGCCATCCCCATTAGAACCAAGATGCTCTCCTCCAAAAAAAGGAAGCCAATCTGGTGGTCCCTTGCCATAAACAAACTTTACAACAAAAGGAAGAAACTGTTGCAGAAAAGAGGAAAAATCCCAGGATGCAAAAAACTCCCTTACCAACCTCATTAAGAAGCTGAGATCCCTCATAAAATCCTCGAAAGCTAGTTATGAAAATAAAATTGCCAAAGATTCCAAAGACAACCACAAGGTATTCTATAGCTATGTCAAGAATCTAAATGGCAGTGCTCAGATCTGCTCTGAGCTACAACAGAATGACATTAAATATACTGATCCCAAGGATATTGCCAATATACTGGCAGATCGATTCATTGCAAACTTCACCACCTCTCACCTCCTAAAGAGCCCATCTCAATACCAAAGGATTGCCAAATTCCAATAATAATGGCCACACAGGTAAAAACTCACTCTCCAAAGCTAAGAATACAGCATCCATGGGACCAGACGACATCCCAGGCTGTGTACTTCATGAACTACAAAATGAACTGGCACCTCACCTAAGTGTCGTGTTTAATCATAGCCTCACCTCAGACTCCATGCTCACTGAGTGGCACACAGCTACAGTTATCCCACTCAACAAGGGGGATCCACCTTGGATCCCAGGAACTACTTGCCCCATCAGTCTGATGAGCCTGATCTGCAAGGCCATGGAACGTATTATAATGGAACTTATAAACAAAGACATTGGCAACCTTCAAAGACTGAACCCCATGCAGTTTGGGTCCATGAAGGGCTGATCTTGTCTCCTGAACCTGAATGACTTATTGAATCAGTTTCCAGAGCTGTGAACAAGGGTATGGTGGTTCACACAGCCTGTCTGGACCTCACCAAGGCCTTTGACACCATTCCCCACTCTGGAATCATAGATAAACTTACTAAGCTGGGCATTAATCTCTACATCACTCGATGGGTTGCCAACTGGCTTACTGACAGAACCCACACTGTAAAAGTAACCGACTCCAAATCCAGCTCCAGACATTTGACAAGTGGAGAACCTCAGGGTTCGGTTTTGGGACCGCTCTTGTTGGCATCTACTTCTCTGAAGTATAGGCCAACACTAAGGGACTCTGGCTAACAAAGTTTGCAGATGACTGCAAACTGGGAGCCATTATTGAATCCCCATATGATATGGATATTCTACAAAAGGGCGTTACAGAAACAGATGCTTGGTGCCAGAGCCATGGGCTCAAGCTCAATGCCAAGAAATGTATAGTTATCTCCTCTGGGAAAAAACATGTACCCATGAATTACCACATAGGTGGCAGTACACTAAACACCGAAAGTGTGATAAGAGACAAAGGGGCACAGGTGGACAGTGGTCTCACCTTCAATAACCACATCACCACAACAGTCAGGAAATCCGTCTGTGTGGCACACCTCATCACTAAGGGCTTTTCATCCAGAAAAAAGGAATTCATCGTCCCATTGTACTCATCCTTCATTAGACCCATTAAAGAATACAATGCCCCGTTTGGTATGTACCTCTCAAGACATCTGCAACAACTGGAAAGGCTGCAGAAATACCTCATTGGCCTAAAGCAGATGCCCTGTGCTGACCATCTAAAAACACTCCACCTATACTCTGTCGCATATCGTCTACTCAGAGGCGATCTCTGCTTAACATACAAGGCCATGTCAAATCCAGAGCTATTGGACATGCTACACTTAAAGAAATCCCAATCCCTCAGAGACACATGCTCCAGGGATCTAAATCTCGTCATCACAATGAACAAAACATGCTGAAGGGATAGGTTCTTGACCCAGATACTCCCCAGACTCTGGAATAGACTGCCCATATATGTCAGGCAGAGCGCCTCTTTGGCCCTCTTCAAAAGGAACCTTGATTGGATGGGAGATAGGAAATTCACCCTGGGGATCATGTCAGTTGCCCTGCTAGACATGGGTCCAGGGAAGTAAATACTGTGGGAAGAAATAGCCAGGGAATTGTTATGGCTAGGCTTGTATAGGCCCTAGGGACAATAGTCTAGTACCAACCTATGAACTTATTCTGCAGGGACAAAGCATGTGGTTAGGCTATGATTGAAAAGCCTGTTTAGAAGACAGCCTAGTAGGTTTTCTGGTCCCATAGACACTGTTTTTTTTGCCTTGAACAAGGCTTTGAGGACCTGCTCTTCAGATATGTAGGGTTGGGGGGAAGGTTTGTGATAAGTTAGGAGGGGATAAGGGAGTGAGATTTTCACCAAACCTATCTGCTAGCAGGTTTGCTGTCTCTGTGGGGTCACTGTGTGTGATATCAATAGTCACTAGTTCTGCACATGGTTGGGTATTACCTTTTAGGCTACTTACATAGCTGTAAAAGGTCTTATAGTTATCCTTGGCTGTACTTGTTAATTTCTCTCAAATGAGTCCTTAGAGGAGTTGACAAGTTGTCTTATTTGCCTGTTGAGGCTGAGAAGGGTGCTTTTCCATTGTTGAAACATTGCCTTTGTTTTCTTGGACAGCAAAGTTTAGCATTTATTGTAAAGTTTGTTGATGGATGTCCACCATGGCAGCTTGCTTTACTTGGTGCTCTAGCTTTGATTCTTTTTGGTACAACCGAGTTTATACACTTATGCAAGTAATTGTACAGGGCTTTAGTGTAAGCGTTGATGTAGTTACCACTGCCTGGTGAAGTTTTTTAGACTGATTTCATCCTTTGTGAGTTTTGTTGTTAGTGCCAGCTCGAAGGTGACTTTTGTGGTCAATGAGTGTCTGACAGTTGCGGCATTGCATCTGTTTGACATGTTAGTGAGGACCATATTGAGAATGCTTGTTCCTCTTGTCAGGGTATGAACAGTTTGTTCCAGGGCATTTGAATTAACAAAGTCAAGGAACTTTTGTGCTAGTGAGTTGGGGCTACCGTAGGTTCCCCAGTTCATGGTGTGATAATTGAAATTCCCCATGACCAGAGTGTTTGGTAAAATTTGGATTGTCTCCAGTTTGGTCAAGTAGGCATTGTGGGCACCATGACCCATGGAGGGGGAATCTATAACTGGCTATGACTTGGATGGGGGGGGGGGTCTTACCCACCATAACCTTGACTTGGAGTAACTCTATGGTGCTCCCCAGTCTAACTAGATGGGAGGTGAATTTATCTCTAATATAGATAGAAACCCCACCACCTTTGGTTTTCATATGTTCATTTTGTGGTCTAAAGGTATGGAATGCATTATGCCTTGCAACACCATGGTACTATCTGAGGCCTTGAACCAGGTTTCTGTGATAATACAGACATCTACATCTTCTAGTGATAGAAGTGCTTCCAAGGAGTGCAGTTTTTGGTTTAAGCTCTTAGCATTTAGCAGCATGACCCTTATTTTGTTGTGATTGGCTAATTCATGTTGTTAATGTTGTTTTCGAGACTTTGCCTAAAAAAGGCACAATGGGGGAGGCAAAAGGCTTTGCCAGCAGCCAAAAACCTAGAGGTGCCAGGTGCAAACCATCTCTGGCAAAGCAGCAAGATTTGTCAACCATGGCTTCCCAGTCTGACAGGTACTGGTTCCCTTTTGAATGACACAAAAACTAAGCCAGTTATTAAAATGAATAATTTTTTGTTTATATTGCGGCATCAGGCTAGGGACATACCTGCCTGGGGTGCATACTCGGAGAGCTCAACCATGTCTCTCTTCAAATAGACCAGTTAGGTACGTCTCAGGTCATTCACACCAACATGAAGTATGACAGAGTTGTAATTGAACGTGTTGCTGAGAGGCCTACGTGCATGTGTGATCTGGCAAATTATGGCACCGGACAGGCAGCTGACTATGACTTTCTCCTTGTCCAACCTAGTGAGTGGGACATCCCTATGTCTCACCACTGAGTCTCCAATGACAAGTAAATTTTTTTTTGAGTGTACCCTTTTAATATTTTGCTGGGTGAGACACTAGTATTGCTATGTGTTGTTGGTGCTGTCGGGGCAATGTTAGTTGTAGCAGTCTTGTATTTTGGAGGTCTGTGGTGTTTTGGTAGTTTTTTTGAGAGAACCTCCATGTGTGTAGATAAATTTTGTGTTTGATGCGCACTTTGTGTATGAGTAATGGTACTATGTGCATATTTAGTGGTGGGTGAGTTGACAACCTCTTCTGTATTACTGTTTTGAGTGCGAGAGAGCATGAATTCAAGATTCTTGGCATAGATACATCTCTTGCACTCTGTACTAGAATAAGTTATTAGTACAGGGTTGTCAGTGTGCATGAGGCAATTGTTACACTGCCTTAAGAGACCCAAGTCAACAAGGTTGGCAGGAGAAACAAGGGTAGTCCAACTATCAATAATGCTAGGTTGAAGACTGTTGTCACTAGGAGTGGCTTTTCAGAATCGTTCATGGAGGAGCTCAGTTGGTGACAGCTGACACGACACCCCCAACCTCATGTAGACAATGTTGTATGGAATTGTATCTCTGTATATTCAACAGGTATATTTATGAATGACGATAATGATAGTTTTATGGAATTGTATCTCTGTATATTCAACATGTATATTTATGCTGTCTATGTTAAATATTCGAATGCTTAAATGATTGGATTGCTGAAGATCGACCTTCAGTGATCGAACATTTAAATGTTCAAATATTGTAAAAAATTAAAAAAAAACTGAAGTAAACAAAAAAAAAAAACTTAAGGGTGTAAGCAAGGGGGCTGTGCCCCCCACACCCACCGCTACTTAAATATACCAACTCCAAGATTGCACAACAGTGAACGAAATGGGAAATTTTCCATTTCCACACTGTAGCACACTGAAGTACGATCTCGGAGTTGGTATATTTAAGTAGGGGGGATGTGGGGGTACAGGGGGGCTTGCCTTTACATTTTCTTTTTTTTTCTTTAAATATTATTTTTTTTATATGTTCAATCAATTAGTTGTTCAGTCACTAACAGTCGATGTTTACTTGTTCAAGCGATTAAGCGTTCGAACATATAACATAGACCCTATTTATAAATGATAATCATAGTTTTATGGAATTGTATTTATGAATAATTATACTGATAGTTTTATGGAATTGTATCTCTATGTATTCATCAGGTATATTTATGAATGATGATTCATAGGTTCATAGGTTAATACTAAACTAACTGCCCTTGCGAGCCATTTTAAGCCTAGCCAATTATCCCTTGTGAGACTCAAACCCTGCACTTCATGTTTGTAAGGCAAACACCTTAACGATTAGGCCACCCTTCCAACCTGGATTGATGATAATGATACTTTTATGGAATTGTATCTCTGTATATTCAACAGGTATATTTATGAATGATGATAGTTTTATGGAATTGTATCTCTGTATATTCAACAGGTATATTTATGAATGATGATAGTTTTATGGAATTGTATCTCTGTAAATTCAACAGGTATATTTATGAATGATGACAGTTTTATGGAATTGTATCTCTGTATATTCAACAGGTATATTTATGAATGATATTGATAGTTTTATGGAATTGTATCTCTATGTATTCAACAGGTATATTTATGAATGCTGATAATGATAGTTTTATGGAATTGTATCTCTGTATATTCAACAGGTATATTTATGAATGATGATAGTTTTTTGGAATTGTATCTCTGTATATTCAACAGGTATATTTATGAATGATGGTAATGATAGTTTTATGGAATTGTATCTCTATGTATTCAACAGGTATATTTATGAATGATAGTTTTATGGAATTGTATCTCTGTGTATTCAACAGGTATATTTATGAATGATGATAGTTTTATGGAATTGTACCTCTGTGTATTCAACAGGTATATTTATGAATGATGATAATCATTTTATGGAATTGTATCTCTATGTATTCAGCTGGGTGGCCATGGTGGTGCAGCGGTTAGCATTGCCGCCTCACAGCAAGAGGTTCTCCGGTTTGATTCTCGGCTGGGGTGCCTTCTGTGCGGAGTCTACATGTCCTCCCTGTGGTCGCGTGGGTTTCCTCCAGGTGCTCTGGTTTCCTCCCGCATCCCAAAGACATGCAGTAGGTGGATTGGACACTCTAAAATTGGCCCTAGGTGTGAGTGTGTGGGTGTGTATGTCTTCTGTGGAAGGTTGGGCGCCAGGTTGACAATTCGACACCTTAAAAACTCCACTGCCAGTCATGAGCGGACAGATGATCCGCTGTGGCAACCCCTAAGCCAGAAGAAGAAGATCTCTATGTATTCAACAGGTATATATATGAATGATGGCAATGATAGTTTTATGGAATTGTATCTCTGTATATTCAACAGGTATATTTATGAATGATGATAGTTTTGTAGAATTGTATCTATATATATTCAACAGGTATATTTATGAATGATGATAGTTTTATGGAATTGTATCTCTGTGTATTCAACAGGTATATTTATGAACCCTGCTGCAGGCATTTGTATTTTTTTCATATCATGGGTAAGGAACAAAATGATAGATGTTTATCGTGTTTCACTGCTGCAGTCATTACACATGGGTTATCCTGCCGTCAGGCGGTCCCGCAGTTGGCCAGAGTTCTAAAGTCTTGGTCCGGCGTCGGTTGCTGTTGCTTCTTCCCTGACGTCAGTGCGCCAGGGGTATGTAAGATGCAGCTGACGCTATTTTCTTCAGTCTTTCTTGCTGCACGGTGCCCGAAGCAAAAGCAGTTCGCAAGTGCCGGTCGGCCGACTCCTGAGATTTCCAATTCGAATTTCAGAACCAAAGTCTTCAATAAAGCTAAGTACCCCGTTGGGGAAACTTTTTCTTGCCTCAGACCGATGTCAGTAAAAGTTAATAATTGTATTTCTTGTGGGAAGCAAATACCTCATAAGGATTCTCATTCTTACTGTATTCCATGCCTAGGCCCAGACCACGACGTCACTAGTTGTCAGTTTTGTGGTAGATTTAACAAACGCACTATTAAACGTCGGTTTGATTTTGCTCGCCATTACTTTGGCCGAAGGTTTAATTACACCATGCCATCGGAACAACCGACGACCGGAATACACAAAAAACGCAAAGACAAGGATAAGGACAGGCATCCAAGGCCCAAAACTGACGATGAAGCCTCTTCTAGGCCAGTTGCCGGTTCACCGGTTCTCAGTGAGGCGCTTTCGCAGCCCCTGACACTCGCTACCTCAAAGCCACAGGCCGCCTCCGACTCCCACGTGGAGATGTCTAGGCCTCTGGATACTCAAAGTGTTGGGCCTATGGAAACTAACCTTCAGATGGGTCTGGAGCCACTGAGCAGGCATCGTTTTCTGAGGGTGTTTTCAGACCTTCACAGCTTACCATAAAAACTACTGCCAAGTCTAAAACTCCATTAAAGACAAAGAGGCAAGTACAGCATTCACCTGGACAGGCCTCCATGCCTAAAAAACAGATGCTCAAAATGGCCGAAGACTTAATTACTCTGATCAGTGGTACCCATCCCCCTCCTGATAAAAGGCCTAGGCAGGATACAGACTATGATTCCTCTGACCAGGCTTCCATTTCTTCTGATTCCTCTTCAGACCAGGGATACTCTTTACCCCCATGTGAGGACTCTGATGCTGAAGAATCAATTCTTTCAGCCTCTCCTCCTGAGGATTATTCTTTTGGGGAAACTGTACATACCATGAGGGAGCATTTCCATTGGGAGGGCCAGGATTTGTCAGAATCCAAGAAAAGGCTCAGAGACTTTCTTTTATTACCTCAGCACAGACCCCTTGCTATTCTGCCAGTGTTAGATATTGTGGATAATGTGTTCTCTGAATCCAGTTTAAATCTTGATTCTTTGCCCCCTGCTCCAGTCAAGCCGGACAGGTACTACAGATTCCCTGACTCTCACAAATTTCTTTTTAAAAACCCTGTTGCTGACCCAGAAACTATTTCCCAGGGTCCCAAAGGGGTAAAGGCTTCCACGACTAAGAATCCAGTTCCCTCTGACAGGGATTCTAGAGCATTAGACAGATAGGGGAAGAAAGTTTACACTTCTGCAACTTTAGCAGTGGGAGCTTTAAATTGCCAGTTTCACATGCTTAAATACCAACAATATTTAATGTCTCTGTTAAAACAGAAAATGCTTACAAGTTCAGAACATCCTGACTATAAGGAAATGCAGGATTTATTGCATGCAGCTGAACAAGTGGGAAAAATACTCTGCAATGTGGTTTTGATTCATTAGAGGCTTCTTGTAGAGCAGCAGTTACAGGATCTGTGATTCGAAGGCATGCTTGGTTAAAAGAACAAGGTTTACCTGATCATGTTAAGGCTAAATTATTGGATGCTCCTTTACAGCAGGATATTTTATTTGGTGTTAAGGCAGAAGAGGTATTAAAGAAAATGGAGGATAAGGCAAAAGCTATACAAACAGTGAAGGATTTCTTACAGGTACAGCCACCTTGATTTAGCAGAAATTGGCCTTCAAAGAATTGGTCCTTTCCAGTGTCAGACAGACCACAAAGAGGCAGATACAGATGCCCAAGAGGCAGATCTCAGCCCCAAGGCTCTTACAGACCATGACAGTGGGGTGCTTCAACCCCAAAAGGAGGTGAAGACAAGCCACAACCTTACAGGAAACAGTCCCAATGACTTCCCCCTTCGAATGCCAAGCACTTACCTTTTGGCAACTCCCTTAGGGGGAAAACTAGCACTTTTTTCTCAAAATTGGCATATAATCACCCAAGACAAATGGGTTCTGAATATTGTGTCTCAAGGCTACAGGTTCCACTTTCACATTCTACCAAGGCTAAAAGGAATGCCAGACCTGCCACAAAATCAATGGGCAGAGGCACTAAAACAAATTACAGCCCTCCTGGACATGAGAGTTATTCAAAAAGTGCCACAACAGGAACAAGGACAAGGATTTTACTCAAGACTTTTCCTGGTCCCCAGAAAGGACAAAGCCTGGAGACCCATACTAGACCTTTCTACTCTAAATACTTACCTGGATGTTCCGGAATTCAGAATGTTGACACTACAGCAGCTTCTTCCCATGCTGGGCAAGAAGGCTTGGCTTGTAACTTTGGACCTCAAAGAGGCATACCTGCATGTCCCTATCAGACAAAATTGCAGAAGATGCCTCAGATTCATAGCTGGTTCAATACATTACCAATTCTCTGCACTGCCCTTTGGCTTATCTACTGCGCCCAGGATCTTCACAAAGTGCCTGGCACCAGTACTTGCATTTTGCAGACAAAAAGGAATTCAAATATATCCATACCTGGACGACTGCCTTATTCAAGCAGAGAGCAAGGACATTCTTCTAAAGCATCTGGTGTTTGTAAAAAGGATGCTAATTTGCCTAGGGTACACAGTAAATGAAAAGAAGTCAAAACTAGTGCCCTCACAAGAGATAATATTCCTGGGTGCCAGCTTAAATACAACGGCCCAGATGGCTTGTCTCACGCCAGACAAGCAAGGACAACTGTCTCAGTACTTTCAATTGATGGCAACAAAAACCTAGCTCCCTGCAAGAAAAATTCTGCAGGCCTTGGGATTCATGGCATCCTGCATACTACTAATTCCATATGCCAGACTGCATATGAGGAAATTACAATGGTACCTAAAAAGTGTTTGGACTCAACACTGTCACAGTTTGAAAGCAGTAATACCTCTTATTCCCTGCGTACAACAGGACTTTCGATGGTGGGCACAGGCATGTCACCTCAACAAGGGACAGCCTTTCACTCTACCCACAGCCAGGCATACACTAACAACAGATGCTTCGGATTACGCCTGGGGAGGACATATGGCAGGAAAATGTATTCAGGGCATGTGGGCCGCAGACCAAATGCATCTTCACATCAATCAAAAAGAGATGCTAGCTGTACAAAATGTCCCAACAGCTTTCAAGGACCTTCTGCATCCAGGACAACTACTACTAAATACAGACAACACCACAGTTATGTGGTACATAAACAAGCAAGGGGACACTCATTCTTATCCCCTCTGCAGGCAAGCCATGACCTTGTGGAACATGGCTTTAACCTATCAAGTTCATCTACAAGCACAATTCCTGCCAGGAAAGAAAAATACTCTGGCAGACGACTTAAGCAGAAACATTATGGACCTCACGAGTGGAAATTAAATCCACAAGTATTCAGCATGATAATGCAAAAATGGGGGTGCCCAGACATAGATCTTTTTGCCTCCCCAATGAATTGCCAACTACAAAAATTCTGCTCAAGGACTTATCACACACAAGCATGGAAAGTGGACGCTCTCTCATTCAGCTGGAAAAGCCTAAAAGTTTATGCCTTCCCACAACTGCCTCTCCTTTCAAAGGTACTACTAAAAGCCAGACAAGAAAACCCACAGATGATCCTGATTGCCCCAGACTGGCCACGCCAGCACTGGTACCCAATCTTAAAGAACTTAGCTCAAGGCCCACCATGGATTTTACCTCAAACTCCGCACCTTCTGACTCAACAAAACAATCAGATCCTGCACAGTCAGCTCAAAACCTTAAACCTGGCTGCATGGCAGATTCATTAGTCAAGCAGACAACACCTCTCTCTAAAGCTGTTATGGATGTCATTTTGGAGGCCAGGAGGCCTAGCACCAGGAAATCTTATTCAGAAAAGTGGAAGAGATTCTGTGCCTGGAACCAGGCTTAAAGCTTTGACCCTCTTGTCCCAAATATTCCTCAGATATTACAATACTTAACTGAGATGCTGGACAAAGGACTATCCTTTTCATCCATTAAGATCCACGCCTCTGCCATCTCGGCTCATTACAACACAGATCCTCCTATTTTCTCTCATCCATTGCTAAAACAGCACCTCAGAGGGGCTAAAAACATAAGACCACCCCGGAGAGCACCAACACCAACTTGGGACCTCAATTTTGTCTTGGAAAAACTAACTTTACCTCCTTTTGAGCCAGCCAATTCAGCAGAATTAAAATATGTATCATGGAAAACTGCTCTGCTTCTGGCAGTAACCTCAGCACGAAGAGTCTCAGGGTTACAGGCACTAATGGCAATGGAGCCTTTCATCATTTTCCACCAAGACAGGGTTTCCTTAAGAACAAACCCTTCATTTATGCCTAAGGTGGTATCCAGTGTGGCTCTTAACCAAGCTATTCACTTGCCAACATTTTATCCAAATCCCCAGAATAAAGGGGAGAGGCTTCTGCATTTTTTGGACATACACAGACAATTACGTTTCTACTTGGACAAAACAAAAGCTTTCAGAAAAACTGAGCAATTGTTTGTAGCATATGCTGCAGGATCACAGGGAAAGGCTATTTCAAAGCAGACCATTTCAAAGTGGATAGGACACTGTATCCGGTTCTGCTACACACAGCATGGGAAACCTGTACCTAGTAACATTAGGCCACATTCCACCAGGGCAACAGTCACTTCAACTGCCTACCTTAGAGGAGTACCTACCAAAGATATCTTGGAAGCTGCAACTTGGAGTGCAGTGCACACCTTCACCAAGCATTATCACTTGCCTCTTTATTCTAGATCCAGAGCTGGCTTTGCCACTGCAGTGCTGCAGGGCCTCATAGCCACCCCAAATCCTCTACAGAACTAGCCACCCTAACTCAGCTTTGGGATTCAACCCAAGTGTAATGACTGCAGCAGTGAAAGACGATGAACATAGTACAGTTTTGTACCTACCATAAATGTAGATGTTCGAGTGTCTTCACTGCTGCAGTTCAGGTTACCCACCTGCCATCCCCTCTTTCTTAGATGGGACTTATCTATACCTTTCAACCCTATACTACCTATGTGGTGTATTTGCTGGTAACTGAAGGTTTTGCTTTTACCTTTATTGTATGTTTTATTAGCAATATGTATTGCCTACCTATTTGGGGGCACCTGACATCTGGGGCAAGAAAAACTGAAGAAAATGGCGTTGGCTGCATCTTATATACCCCTGGCGCACTGACGTCAGGGAAGAAGCGACAGCAACTGACGCCAGGCCAAGACTTTGGAACTCTGGCCGACTGCGGGACTGCCTGATGGCAGGATAACCCAAGTGTAATGACTGCAGCAGTGAAGACACTCGAACATCTACATTTATGGTCGGTACAAAACTGTACTTTTTATGGAATTGTATCTGTATGTATTCAACAGGTATATTTATGAATGATGGTGATGATCGTTTTATGGAATTGTATATCTGTATATTCAACAGGTATATTTATTAATGATATTGATAGTTTTATGGAATTGTATCTCTATGTATACAACATGTATGTATACTTATAAATGATGATAGTTTTATGGAATTGTATCTCTGTGTATTCAACTGGGCGGCCACGGTGGTGAAGCGGTTAGCGTTGCCACCTCACAGCAAGAGGTTCTCTGGTTCTATTCTTGGCTGGGTGCCTTCTGTGTGGAGTCTGCATGTCCTCCCTGTGGTCACTTCGGTTTCCTCCAGGTGCTCCGGTTTCCTCCCACATCCCAAAGACGTGCAGTAGGTGGATTGGACACTCTAAAATTGGCCCTAAGTGTGAGTGTGTGCGTGTGTATGCCTTCTGTGGAATGCTGGGCACCGGGCTGGCAACTCGACACTGTAAAAACTCCACTGCCAATCAAGAGTGGACAGATGATCCACTGTGGTGACCCCTAACCGGGAAAAGCTGAAAGAAGAAGAAGAAGAAGACGATGTCTATGTATTCAACAGGTATATTTATGAATGATAATGATAGTTTTATGGAATTGTATCTCTATGTATTCAACAGGTATATTTATGAACCCTGTTACAGGCATTTGTATTGTGTCATATCATGGGTCAGGAACAATAGTAAATATATGTTAGCTTTCTTACGTGGAAAGTTGCAATTGTACCACTAAGCTTATCTACTTTAACACATGAATAAAAGCATCAGGACTTCAGTCTTTTTTTCTATTTGTACTTAGTACCACTAGTAATAAGGGAACGTTCTTTACCGTTGCAACAGTAACAAGAGTCTCATTACTTAGTACCACCAGTAATAAGGAAATGTCCTTTACCATTGTGACAGTAACAAGAGTCTGACTACTTAGTACCATTAGTAATAAGGGAACTTTCTTTACTTTTGTGACAGTGACAAGAGTTTGATTACTTAGTATCACCTGCAATAAGGGAACGTTCTTTAACGTTACAACAGTAACAAGAGTCTGATTATGTAGTACCATTAGTAATAAGGAAACATTCTTTACCATTGCAACAGTAACAAGAGTCTGATTACTTAGTATCACCTGTAATAACAGAACGTTCTTTACCATTGTGACAGTAAAAAGAGTCTTAGTACCACTCGTAGTAAGGAAACATTCTTTGCCATTGTAACAGGAGTATGATTACTTAGTAACAGTAGTAATAGGGAAACATTCTTTACTATTGTAACAGTAACAAAAGTCTGATTACTTAGTACCACCAGTAATAAGGGAACATTCTTTACCATTGCAACAGTAACAAAAGTCTGATTACTAAGTGCCACTAGTAATAAGGGACCATTCTTTACCATTGTAACAGTAATAGGAGTCTGATTACTGAGTACCACTAGTAATAAGGAAACATTCTTTATCGTTGCAACAGTAACAAGAGTCTGATTACTTAGTATCGCTAGTAATAAGGAAGCATTCTTTGCCATTGTAACAGTAGCAAGAAGCTTATCTGTTGCTAAAATGTTGCAGCTAAATCAAATCCTGCAGTCTGATTCTATAATGTCTACCAGTTATTTGCAGCTAATGGTGAGTTTTTAAATGCATAAAGCTATTGTGTTAGAAAACAGTGCCATTAAGCATGACTAGTTTTTGAAACTTAGGCAAGTACCATGTTTTCGTGTTATGACTGTAGTGAACTTAGACTAGTACCATGTTTTTGTGTTATGACTGTAGTGAACCTAGACTAGTACCATGTTTTCTTGTTGTCACTAGTGAATGAGCTGATTGCACCTTTCAGCCATCAAGCAAGCTGATTGTAAGAGTTTCTTACTTTTTAGGAGTAACAGTGATGCTGTCACAAGAAGCTGGAGGAGGAGGATAATTTGGGGAGGACTTAGAGATGCCAGTTACATCAGACATACTGTTATAAAGCCTTAAGCGTGATTAGTATTGGCATGTGATTAGAAGGAGCAGTAAATAGGACACCGATTTTAATGGCAGCACTTCATTAATGAAAATAGCTCTGCAGTGCTTTCTACCGTTACAAATTAGAAAGTTTTTTTTTTTGTGGCTATGCTGATATGTAGTTTGTTTTGTAAAACCACGGGTAAGAGAAGCAAATGTGCAGTGTTGCTCATTATATTCTGACACATTATTTCTTTTCAGTCCACAGGAATGTACCTGTAGATTTCCCTGATCTGCAGATTCTACAGTCATCCCATGGGAAACATCAGGATTCTGAAGGTGACACATATCCCTCAGATAAGATGTCATTCACATTGCAATGCATGTTGCAGGCTGAAACAAGACAGCTTAAAAGCTTGGAAAGCAGTGAGTTTATGAAGAAAACAGAACAAGAAATGCATCTGGAAACTTCTGCAGGAGAAAGGCAGGGCAGTTGGCTTAATGACAGCAGCACTTCAATGCCCACTAAGAAAAGGTTTTCTACTCTTTTAATTCACAGTGAAAAAACACAAAACAATACACTGACAAAACCATATAAACGCACCACATGTGATAAACGTTTTAGACAGAAAAGTGCTGTTATAATTCATCAGCGTATCCACACTGAGCAAAAACAATATAAATGTACCACATGTGACAAGATTTGTAGGTATAAAAACAATCTGGTAAGTCATCAGCGTATCCACACTGAGCAGAAACCTTATGAATGTACCACGTGTGAAAAGAGTTTTAGGCACAAAAGCAGTTTGGTAATTCATCAGCGTATCCACACTGGGCAAAAACCCTATAAATGTGCCATATGTGAGAAGAGTTTTAGACAGCAAAGCTCTATTATAAGTCATCAGCGTATCCACACTGAGCAGACACCATATAAATGCAACACATGTGATAAACGTTTTAGACAGAAAAGCACTCTTATAATTCATCAGCATATCCACACTGAGCAAAAACAATATAAATGTACCACATGTGACAAGAGTTATAGGCATAAAAATAGTCTGGTAAGGCATCAGCGTATCCACACTGAGCAGAAACACTATAAATGTACCACGTGTGAGAAGAATTTTGGGCACAAAAGCAGTCTGGTAGTTCATCAGCGTATCCACACTGGGCAAAAACCTTATAAATGTGCCACATGTGAGAAGAGGTTCAGAGCGAAAAGCGCTCTTGTAAGTCATCAGCGTATCCACACTGAGCAGAAACCCTATAAATGTACCACATGTGACAAGAGTTTTAGGCACAAAAACACTATGGTAAGGCATCAGCATATTCACACTGATCAGAAATCCTATAAATGTACCATGTGTGAGAAGAGTTTTAAGCACAAACAGAGTCTGGTAATTCATCAGTGTATCCACACTGGGCAAAAACCCTATAAATGTACCACATGTGACAAGAGATTTATACAGAAGAGTCACATGTTAAGTCACCAACTTCTCCACACTGGACAAAAACCCTACAAATGCACCATGTGTGACAAAGCCTTTAGATATAAAAGTGACATGATAGCTCATCAAAGCACACATACTGGGCTAAAACCTTACAAATGCAAAATGTGTGATAAGAGTTTTGAAAAGAAGAGTCACATGCAAACTCATCAGTATAACCACTCTGGACAGAAACCCTACAAATGCACCATGTGTGACAAAGGCTTTAGATGTAAAAGTGATATGATAGCTCATCAGAACATACACACTGGGCTAAACCTTTACAGGTGCAAAATGTGTGATAAGAGTTTTGCATACAAGAGAAGTGTAATAGTTCACCAACGTATCCACACTGGGAAAAAGCCATATAAATGCACTGTGTGTGACAAGAGTTTTACACAAAAGAGTCACATGCTAATTCATCAGCAGAGCCACACTGGACAGAAACCCTACAAGTGCACCATGTGCGATAAGAGCTTCAGGTCTAAAAGTTATATGATAGTTCATCAGAACATACATACTGGGTATAAACCCTTCAAGTGTACAATGTGTAACAAGAGTTTTGCACAGAGGAGTAGTTTGATAGTTCACCAACGTGTCCACACTGGGAAAAAGCCATATAAATGCAAGATATGTGACAAGAGTTTTACACAGAAGAGTCAAATGGTAGTACATCAGAGTATCCACACTGGGCAGAAACCTTTTAAATGCACCATATGTGACAAGAGTTTTAGACTTAAAAATACTTTGAAAAATCATCAAAATATCCACACTGATCTAAGAAATCCCACTGTGACAAATGAAAGTACTCCTCAAAAAGGAAAAAGTATGGTAAGGCAGGCAAACAGCATGAAAACAAAGAGATGGACACTTAAGGACAAAAATGAAATCTTGTTTTGTCATTTTTATGCAGCAAACCTGGAGTTTCCAAAAAGGGGTTACATTTCAAGAGTAAGGGAGCAAGTCGAAAAGAGAAAAGTCATTGAAAAGGAAAAAATGCTAAACATTACAGATTCCAACCTAAGATCAGTAATTGATCAAATAAAAGCAAAACAATATGTAGATGAGAAAACACTGATGAATTTAGAAAAAGATGCAGAAAAGGAAGTATTAAGTGAAAAAAAAAGGCCACATTTATTTGCAACCTTAAAAAGAGAGAAATGGACTCGAGAAAAGAACTGAGACCTAATGTGGTGCAACTCGTATGAAGAAAACAAATCAGTTCTAACTTACAGTCTTAAATCAAAATCAGAAATATTTGCAAATATATATAGGTGAAGAAACCCAGACATGTCAAGTGTTACAAGAGAGAATAGCAGCACAGAAGTCTAAAGTACTGAAAAGTAAGTAGGTCAGTGAGACAGAAATGGAGCCAATTGAAAATGAAGTGATAGATCTGCTAAGAAGTGAAGGATTTGAAATGGGAACCCGAGATACAAATGCTACTTCAGAATGGTTATTCAGTAAAACAGGTACAGGCTGAAGAAGTGACAGGATGTAGAGCAGTATTACAGTAATGAAAAGTGTTCATTAATTCAGTTAAATGTTGAAAGCAATGAACATGTTTCACAAAACAAAATCTCAGGAAGTCTAGCTGGAGAATTATTCAAAAATCAAGATATGTCTGTCATACCTCTCAACTTTACAAATTTTCGCAGAATGTCTAGATTTTTGCTTCATATTTGTCATCTGTTCCTCATAAAATTTGTGATTTTTTTTTTATTTTTATGGGAAATCATTGAGGATTAAATTCACTAAATAATGACAGTCATTTGAGTTTCAAACTTCATATAATTCAGAAAATGCATAACAACACAAGACTTTTTTATTCTAGCAACTTTCTAATTTTGTAAGAGCAATATTGAAACTGCGGTGGTGGTGCTGCGGTAGCATTGTCACCTCACAGTACGACGTTGTCCTGTTCGATTCTCAGCTAGAGCGTCTTCTGTGTGGAGACATGCGTGAATGGGCGTACCTTCATTGAAGGCTGTGCATCAGAGCTGGCAACTCGACATGTAAAAATCTACTGCCAATCATTAGCGGACCGGAGTTCCGCTATGGCGACCCCTAACCAGGAAAAGCTGAAAGACACAACACAACAATATTGAAAATGTATCCCTATTTTTGAGGCTTGTCCCCCATTATTTTTGGTTTTGTCCAAATTTTTTTGTGGTAAGAGGTTGAGAGCTTTGTGTCTATACAGAGGCAAGAAGAGCAGAAAACAAGCTATAGGAAAAAAATCTTAACCATGAAGAGTTTAATTTAAGGCGTGAACTGGTGGTTTTGATAGAAATAGATACATATAACAATATATATGAGAGACAGAGACTACCAAAAGTGAATAAGACACAGATTATTAAAAATAAAAATTATTAATGTAAAGTAAAAATATACATATGATATAATAGAAACTAACAGAATGCGTTACTGTATAACAGAGCTAATAACAGAGAAAGTATTACCAAGAAAACAAAGTAATAAAGGAAAAAAATATATCTCCACCATGGAAATGATGATTAGAAACAAATGTAAAACAGTTAATAAAAGAAGCATCATTACTAGAAGAATACAGAAAAAGAGATTGATCTAAAAACTATAAAAGAAAAGCACAACTTCGAAACAGTCTGCCTCATTCACTTTGAAATCCATGCCTGATGGATGTCTGTATGTGCCTGCTATTGACTTAATTAGTTGTCTTGGATTCTTAAATGTGCAGGGTTCCAGCCTTCTTTTCCCAGATAGATATATCCCCCTGGTTCAGACCTGCAGGTTCAGCTATTGCACGGATGTGTATTAGTTAAACAACCAAGTACCTGCTAGCCTTTTTTCAGTGCAACATCCACACACACAATAATGCTGGAGTATCATACAATTATGAACTTCCTTCCTCAGATGCATGTTGGTTTACTTTGTACAGTACTGTAACATGCAGGATATGTATCTTTAAGTATGTTAATGTCTAGCAAAAGGAAGTGTATGGAATGTGGTACAATTATTTCTGAGTAAGAATAAATACCTCATTGAGACTAAAAGCACTTTTACTGTGTTTTTGTTAGTTATTAAGCACCCAATTGAACATTTAAATGTTACATGGTTTCAAAACTAAAGATGTGCAGAAATTAATAAATATATTTGTTTTGAGAGTTAAGGAATTATAAGTTTAGAAGTATAATTTCCAATTCCAAAATGGTACAGCTGCAGTCACCTGGAATTCTCTTGATACAAAAAAAATCTCAGAAGTTTAGATCAAGAAATTAATTTTATTCCTCTGTGCTAACCGAGTGGCTGAAGAAACCTGATCAGTTACAGCGTGAAACATTTCTGCTTGTTGCTGTCAGTGAAGTCTGAAAGGTATTTAATACTTATGCCTTTCAGGAAGAGGAAGGAAAAACAGTGTTGGAGGGAAGGTTAGGAATCATTATAAACCCAGAAAGAACAGTTTCCTCCTCACAAAAGCAAACAGTCGTACAGATGTTGTAGGTATTTATGTCAATGAAGATAAGAGTCAACACAGACACATTAAGTTTACTGATTTCCATGATTCACTAATAAGAAATGGAACAATCTGAGACTTAATGACAGCAACATGCAGAAATGTTTCACACACTAACTATTCAGGTTTCTTCAGCCACCCTGCTAGTACTGGGGAATAAAATGGACAATTAAAATAATCAAATATTAGGCTATTAAGAGAAATGCTCCTGATTTTTTGAAAGTTGTGGATGTGTGCAGAATGAGTGAAATTGGTTCATATTTTAAAAGAATTAACCGAGCAGATTGACTTGTACAAGATAAAATATGAGTGAAAGAAAGGAAAAATAAGAATTATAGTGACACACTGTCATAACAGTACTAAAAATAAGAAAACCATAAGGCTCAGAGGTAGTAGAGCAAACCTCTTGTTCTCTGTGTGGTGTAAACTGAGAGGAAGAAATGTTCTACTTTTAATCAGTTCTGTAGAAACCTTGTTAAAAAATTATTTTCGAAAGGTGCAAAATGAAAGGTAAGTGCATTTAAAACAGTTTGTGTGTTCAACAGAAACATGGAAGCAAACTATCTGTTGGTGCTACATAGTGAAAAGAGTTTATATTTTGAAGTCTGAAAATGCAGCATCGAGACAAGAGTGAAGTCAGACTGTGCTCAAATGCTGACAAATAATAAAGGAAATTTTGAACTTAGGGTAGTAATCATAGTTGTGTTTACTATGTTTGCCAACTGACCTGCATGTACCCATAAAGACTAAAAAGTAAAATGTTAAAACTCGTGGGCTTTCAGAAGCCAAATAGTTGAAACATTAGTATGTCCTTAAGGGATCACTTGCATTTGTCCCAGGGGCCTCTAGCACAGGAGGTTTAAAGTATTATACAATGAAGATTCTAGATGGTCTTTCTTGTAGTTTTTACATTGCAGTTCAGTTAGACAGTTTCATTGTAATGATGGTAATTATTTTCTGTTACTGGGGTCATAAAATGTAATGATACATAGTGATAACATTCATTTTGTACTGTAAAATGCATTACAATTATGTTGCAGTGTCATGTAAATAGCTATTTGAAGTGTTCTGGTGATTCCCATAGCTTTCCTTCACTTCACCAATGGCTGCATACACCAAGACACCATACCCAGCCTAGGGGAAGGGAGGTGTTGTGCAGAAATTATCTGAACTGATTTATTTTTAATATGTTTGCATTCATGCAAATTGCAATACTTTAGGCTATGTTGAATAACTCATGGTATTAATAATCAAGGCATCATTGCCATAGCATAGAACTAATTCCAGTTATAGAGAAAGATATACATAGCTGAATACTGATAGCAATAATAGCCTGCACCTTAAGCTGTTCACTTTGAAACTGTTTGCAAGCTTAGCAATAGGAATAAGGTCTTCCTGAGACTATCTGCTGCGGTTGCCATGGTATCATTCCTTTCAAAAGATGAATAAACCAGTTGCCATTCCCCTCCACAGATTATAGTGCCTCTGATGTTATTAGCTGATGAATGTTCAGTACTGGCTGTAACAAACTACCAAACCCTGTTTGAAGCAAAGGAACCGCAAGATCTATTCCAGGATGGACACCTTCTCAACTTTACTATACTATTACAAGAAATACTTCAAGGGGCAGACACAAATTTACATAGTAACATGTTATATACTGTCAGAAAAAGACCATGGATGGCTTCAAAAAATGAAGCATGCAAGGGATAGAAGGTGTTGACTTCAGTTACCAACTTTGTTAGTAATTATAACATAAGTTAGAAATAAGGAATTCCTTTTATTCAGAATGCACACACAAGTGAGAAAAGTAAGCATCTTTCTTTTTCTCATATTTTACTAGTATCTCCACAGTGCCAGAGGAGATCTAATATAACTGCAAACATCACCAGTGGGAGTGTCCCAGATGGTGTAACATACTCATAAGTGTAACAAATAATAAATAATATTAAGTAATATAAAAGTATATAACCATATAAAATATGACACAAGTGACAAATGCAGTACCATATTTCATTATGATGGGTTGTCATCACTCAATAGTCAGTACATAAAACTTGAGATATTAATGTATTATACTGAACCAATGCAGTGGAAGAACTGTTGTATATCAGTAATGACCACTCTGGTAGTGAAAGCATTATCTGTCACTTAAAAAGTATTTGCCACTATTTTCTGCTGCAATACTTCATTGTTGATTGGTTATGGTATCTCATTTCACAACTTAAAGCAATTATTAATTTATATCACACAAACAGTAGTTGTCAGAATTCAGTCAATCTGATATTGTTAATCCTCGTTCATTCCTTAAATATGGGTATCGGTTCCAACCTCAGAACCGAGCCGGCCATCTTCCAAGCTCACGTCAGCTACAAACTCTCGAGCTAAAACGCTTACCCAGAATCCCCCTCTCCCTGTTACCCCAAAGATCATTTGCCGCGTTGCCATTCAGTCATGTCAAGCAACTTCTCTTGAGCAAAGTATAGATATTTGTTGTCAAATTAGTCTCAAATAACCTTTTCTGTCAGAAAAGTTTCTAATTTGTTGTCTCTTACCTTATCGCATTTAGCGACTATATTTCTTGAGTTTCCTTCTCTTTACTCTGCACTTTTTACCGCAAGGTTTTTTCTCCCTTACCATCATTGGTAAACCCTTCCTTTCTTCATTACCTTCAGGTATTCTTTCGTACCATTGCTGGTACCCTTTCTTTCTTTCTCCTTTTCTTTCATGGCAGATAAAAAAGGTAGTCCAGGATTTAAAAGGTGTTCAGATTGTGGACACAAATTACCTACATCAGATGCACACTCTGTGTGTCTATTGCCTGGGTGTGTCTCACTTATCTGTTGACCCGCCCTGTGGTATTTGTAAGAACTTTTCCAACAGAACTTTGATTGAGAGGAAAAATAAATTGTTACTGAAGGGACTTCTTAAATCTCCCTTTTCAGAGGCTATTTCTGGGTCAGAGGCTTCAACCCCTCCTAGAGCCCATAAGAAAAAATCGGATGATCCTACAAAGGCCAAGTCTCTGCCTTCTTCCCCGGCTGGGGACTCCCGCCAACCAAGACCCAAGAAGGCTAAGCTTTCTGCTTCGGAGCTGACTTTGTCGGCCCCAGCACTTTCGGTGCCTAGACCTTCGGCACCAAGGCCTTCGGCACCATCTGTGATTTTGGCTCCATCTACTGTAGCCTTTACTGTATCAGTACCAAGGGGCTCCTCGGTTCAGACTACTATATCGGCACTGACTGTTCAGTCAGAACAGACCTTAACCACATCGGATCCGACATCTTTTCTGGAACCGACACCTCAGTTATTGACACTGATTTTTTCGGTTCCAGCTTCGGTACCGACAGCCACTTTGGCACCAATCTTTTTGTCAGTGCAGACTATGACCTCGGCACCAGTGATTTCCTCGGTGCAGACACCCATAGTCCAGTCTCTTTCGGCACCGTTGTTCTTAGTGTGGACTAGTGAGGTGGGCACCAAACTTGTCTCTTCTGTGGATAGACCTGTTTCTCCCTCAGCTGTGTCCGTGAAGTCCACTAGAAGCCTTTCTGAACGTGATGTGTTGCGTCTTGTGGATCAAGTGCTTCTGGCCAGAGGTATCCCGCCCCCCCAGAACCTATCCTTCCTTTGGAGGTGATCACCCATCGCCAAAGACCCCTTCTTATTCTCCTCCTTCATTGCCTTTGAAGCCCCTTGATATAGCACAGTCTTCCCCCTCTATGGTTCCTTTTATGGACCTCACTAAGGAAATGCAGTTGCCTTCATGGCAGGAGAGTTTAGCTATGACCCAGGATGATAGTTGTGACATTCACAGCCATCCGGGAACTCCGGATTGGCAGGCTGAGCCACTTAGGGGAGGGATGACCCCTGTCATGGACACTCATCCCTCTTCAGGTGGACCAGCCTTCCAACTGATGGAGAAGGCTCTGGCATCTGCTGGCGATACTGTGCTATCTCCCTGGCCTCCTCTGGACCGCTATGTTCACAAGTCACACCTAGTGGACACCAGGCGCAAGGGCCTCAGGACATATTCCCACAGGAAACCCCCTTTCCATTGTCTTCCCCAGCTTCCCCCTCTGACAAAGTTCACCAGAAAAGTTTGTGCACGAGGAAGCACATGAATTCCACAGAGGAGTCCCTCACTGAAGACACAGACTTTGATGATGGGGAAGGGTCCCCTCAGTCACCCACTGAGATATCCTTTGGTGATATCCTCGAAATCCTTAAACAGAGAGGTGAATGGCAGCCCCTTAATCCAACCTCTGAGTAGTCTGTGTTCCTGCAGGCTTTTCGCGCCCAGCCCCCTATCTCCTGGGTTACTCCACCTGCTGATGAACTGGTCCGGCTCATCGTGCAGCATGCATGGAAGGCTCCTGACACTGTTGAGGCTATTTCCCGGAGGCCAGATAAGTTTTTTCCCCTCCTGCCATGGATCCCCATTGGTCCAGAGGTCTCCCTGTGGATGCTCTGGTGCTGGCGGCCGCAAACAAAAAGGATCTGGCGTAAGAATAAAGCCAGACTGTCCATCCGCCCAACAAAGAGTAGGATTGGGAAGCGCACCTTTGCATCAGCGACCTTTGCTATCAGGTCCCTAAAGTATAAGGCACACTCTTACCAGGCTTCAAAGGGATCTAATTTCCGAGCTCTCTAAAACCTTGGCTGGTGCTATGTCTGATGAGGTCCGTGACAAAGTGACCTCTCAGCTGGTCACCAATGAGTCAATATGTAACTCCTCCATGCGACTGATATCTCACGCATCAGAAGGAGCAGCTAGAGCGGTGGGTTCAGGCGTGGTCTTGAGACGACAAGCCTGGATGCGCTTGTGCAATTTTGCAGAACCCTTTAAGGCTTCCTTTCTTAACGCTCCCATTGAAGCCTCTTCATTGTTTGAACCCAAAGTTAAAAGCACACTGGCCAGATGTGAACAGGACGGTAAGAGCCTTTCTGCCGTAGGTATCCATTATTCTTCCCCTCAATGTGCTTTCTCCTGAAACCAAAAGAGTAGGAAGATATGGTTCAAGAAGTCTCAGGGTCCTTTCTGTGACACACAGGCCAAGTTCTCCCCTAGAGGCAGAGGGGGAAGCTCACAAGGAAGATGCCCCTTTTGGAGCAGTGGGGGGTCTGTGTAACCAGGGTTCCAGGGACACTTTTCCTGGCCAATCCTACCAGCGGTCCTGAAGAACGGTCCAACTCCTTTCCTCTGGAGGTGGTTGGGGGTCATTTCTCCTTGTACTCTTCTGCCTGGGTAACCATCACCACCGATTCTTGGGTACAAAGGATTATAACCAGAGGTTATCATATCCCCTTCGATCTTTGTCCTGTCCCTTCAAAAAACTTACCCGATGTTCCACCCAGTCAAAGGGAAGAAGCAGCATTAGAGATAGCAAAGCTGCTAAGAAAAAGTCATCAAAATAGTCCCTCCAGACAAGATAGGATCCGGATTCTACTCAAGACTATTTTTGGTGCCAAAGAAAACAGGGGACTGGAGACCAATTCTGGATCTCAGTTTGTTGAACAAATTTGTAAGAGTGCAAAAATTCCAGATGGTCACAATACAGTCTATCCTCCAGCTTTTGGAAAAAGATGACTGGATGTGCTCTATAGATCTTCAAGATGCGTACTACCACATAAAAGTGGACAGGCCATCAAGAAGATTCCTGCGCTTCTGTGTGGGAGCCAGTCACTACCAGTTCAGAGTGCTGCCCTTCGGACTCTCTACAGCCCCAGAGTGTTCACAAAGTGCATGGCAGTTGTCACAGCCCACTTGCGACTACAAGGATTCCAGGTGTTTCCATATCTAGACGACTGGCTCATTTCCACCCCCACCAGACATATGTTGGAAGAGGCCCTGGCATACTCTCTCTTCACTGCAGAAAAGCTAGGGATAACCATAATCTGGCAAAAATCCAATCTCACCCCATCTCACTCCATAGACTTCATAGGGGTCATCTTGGATACAAATAATTGCAGAGCATCTGTTCCAGAGCACAGAATACTAAGGATGAAACAACAACTGGTCCCAGGCCTTTCAGGGGAGAAAGCCACAGCTCACTCTGTCCTTCAGCTGTTGGGTTCCATGGCAGCCTCTATCACCATTGTTCCCCTAGTCAGGTTTCACATGAGGCTTCTACAATGGCTACTCCTCACTCACTGGTAATCCCTTTCAGTCTCCTCTTTCAGCCAAGATTCAAGTGACTTACAGGTGCAAACAGGATTTAAATTGTTGGATGTCCACGACCCATCAAAATGGTCTTGCCCATTCTCCCACCAACAGCCCAAGGCCACAGTGACCATGGATGCTTCTCTGATGGGGTGGGGGGGGGCTATATCAGGGACAGACAGTCCAAGGCACTTGGCCTGAACAGGAGGCCCAACTGCATATAAATGTTCTAGTGCTGAGGGCAGTGCTTCTGGCGTTGCAAGCATTCCATCCCCTGCTGCCGTCCGGGACTATTGCGATACAATCAGACAACATGGCAGTGGTCTAGTACATCAACAAACAAGGTGGAACCAAATCATACCCCCTTTGTCGAGAGGCCATGAGGATATGGCAATGGGCGATGGCTACCAACCGCTTTCTTCTAGCAATGCACATTCCCGGGAGTTCCAACGTGATAGCAGACAGACTTAGCAGGTGCATTCTACAACCTCATGAGTGGTCCCTAAATCCCTTGATAGCAGTGGAGCTCTTCCACCGCTGGGGCCTTCCTTGCTGCGACCTCTTTGCATCCCCGACCAACTACAAATGCAGCAACTACTTCGCCCTGATTCCCCCTCTGGGACAGTCACCCAGGGATGCTCTAGTCCACGATTGGCCCTCAGGTCTTCTTTTTGCCTTTCCACCTCTTCCCCTCATTCCTCAGTTTCTGAAGAAAGCCCATCGGTTGAAGAGCAAGGTGATCCTCATAGCACCATATTGGCCTCGTCAGATTTGCTTCCCCTTCCTTTGGCCTCACCTGCTAGATCAACCATGGATCCTCCATCCAACCCCGGGGTTGATCTCCCATCCACAGAATCTGATTCATTCCAACTTGGACAGCCTGAAGCTCACAGCCTGGCTCCTCCAATTCCCTTGATTGCCAGGCAGAATGATCTTTCTTTACCAGTACGGGATGTTCTTATTGCATCTCATAAGTCTTCCACTAGAATTACTTACCTAAGCAAGTGGAAAATATTTACGTGTTGGTTGAAAGAAAAACAACTAGACCCTTTTTCAGCACCAGTGCCTGTAGTACTAGAATATCTGGCCGACCTGTTTCACTCAGGTGTATCGGCATCTACGATTAGAGTGCATTTGGCTGCAATATCTAACTTCCATGAGAGTGTCCAGGACTCCTCTCTTATGTCACACAGACTATGCAAGACCTTCATAAAAGATGTGAATCATCTGAAGCCCCCTTTCAGAGAGCCTATTCAGCCATGGGACTTGACATTAGTTCTACAATCTCTGACAATGCCTCCTTTTGAAACAGCTTCTTCTTGTGACCTCAGATATTTGTCATGGAAAACCCAGTTTTTGGTCACCATTACTAGGCCATTATTAGGGATTACAGCATTGCACCTGTCTTAGACCAGTGATAATGACAATCCATTGATCTCCTGCTGTCTTACACCTACACAGGATGTACAAAATATCAGTGGTGCATTGTGGCACACCTGTCTCGATGGACTATCCCTTTATAGTTGTTGTAGTAGCACACACTTCTATTCATGTGGCATTGTTAGTATGACATATCAAAGGGTTACCCATAGGGGACACACCACAGTAGGCTTGAGTGTTGGGTGTATGATAATGCAGCAGTAGCTGTTATTGCACATATGAGAATACCTAACTATTGCTACTATCTCAGTCTATCTCAGTGGTAGCCACGCACTTAGTTTGTTTGCACACTGTGGAGTATGACGTGTGAGCAAGCAGTGGATAGCACCAGCCATTTTGGCCTATCTGTATCTGTACATAGTGTACTTCCACATATATGATCCTGTAATGTGTTCCCCTTTTGTTGTCTTTCAGGAATTATGTATCATAGATGCCATGCACCCTTTTTGGATGTGGAGAATTAAATTATACTGGAAGGACTGAGGCAACATCATCACAACCTACTGTCCAGGGGAGACAAAGCAGGGAACAGAGGGCTACACTGTCAGCAGACCTTGTCTGTGATATGAATGGCATGGGCTAGCAGGGCAGGAAATATGAGCAGGTTCAACACCATGCAACTGACATGACAAATGCCGCATGATGAAGGGCAGCAGATGTAGCCAGGGATCGTGCTGTCACCGGTGGAGGTCCTGCAGTGGAACAACCACTCTCACCCACTGAGGGATTCCTGGCATACCTAGGCACACACAACAGTGCCCAGACATCTATCAGACCATACATTGTGGAGGTGGGTGCCACAGTTTCCACAGGTTTGGAGCATGTAGGTAAACTTACTGTGATCAGCATTGTAATACTGTAGCAGTCGGTGTGTCAGGCTGTAGATATTTGTGTGTGTGTCAGGCCTTTGTTCTTTGGGGGAGGGGTTAACCTCAGTTATAGTCTCATACGCAGAATGTGACCAATACAACAAGTAACACACTAGCTACTGTAAATGTGAGATATATACATGTGTTACCTTGTGCTGCAACATGCAGTGGTAATGACATTACCCCACCCTCAACTTTTCACAGGCCCGTCAGGTATTGCCCAAGGCCGTGGTCCTGCTCCTGGTAAGGATGACACTGTTTTGTTAAGGAACATTTATATTCTAGTATAGTTAAGGGCCAGAATACTGCCCTATGTAAACATAATTTCATGTGTAAATTGCATAGAATGTTTTTATTTTCCATTCTGGAACAGGTATCTAAGGATCTTAGAGGGGGTAATCACAGGAGTGTAGCTGAACAAAAAGAAACACTTTGACAGTTAAGAGCAGATAAGGCTCCCTGTTTGAATGAGGCAAAGAATCTAAAATGCCTTTTAAAAATCAAGGGGTTGAAGGTAAATAAATTAGGCAGTGAAATGTGTATTTCAGTATATGTCTTAGGATAGTTATCTTGTTTTTTGTGTGTTGTTTTTTCTAGTATATTGTCATATCGATTAATTAAAAGGTAAATATTACTGGTCACGTTTTACTTGATTTACTTCAAGTGGTTGTTATAAAGGTCTTGAATTGAATTTGTATTTTGTTCTGAGGAAGACTTTTAGCAGAGAAGGCGTTTGACCACTAATCCAGTTATGGGTCTTCGTTATTATGAGTCTTGGTGGATTTTTCATACACAATAATGCAGGTATTAATGCAATGCTTTTTTCTTTCTTATTGTAGGTGACTTGGGGGCAGGTTGATGTCTGTCACCTACACAAGTCAGTGTCTCTTCAGACTCCGATGATGATGGTGGCCACAGTGAGGCACAGGAGGGGTTTCAAGGGCTGAATCTGTCCCAGTGGTAGACACCCCTCTTCTGCCCCCATTGTCACTGCACACCCTCTGTATGCCCACACATACCCTGCCCCAGAAAGCCACATATATTGAACAGTCAGAGGATGGGGACACTGAACAGGAAAGTGTGGCAACTGTGGTTCCAGTAAGTGCAGACGGCCATAGCCAGAGAGCTGGTGAGGTCCCACACAGGTAGATTGACAGGGGTGCTTGTAGGAGACCTGCAGTCCATACACCACCTGTTGTAGGGGTCATATCACAGGTCACTCAGCACATCGTTTGGTCCATTGTGGAGGCACAGGCATGTTCTGAATGGAACACCAGACATATACTTAGGGTTATGGATGCAGCACAGTCTGACATCCATGACTGCCTCCACCACATTGGGGACACCCTGGATTGGTTCACTGATGCAGTGGACAGAAAGTGGGCTGAGACAATGTCTGTCTTGGACTGCACATTGTCTGTGCTGAAACGTGCGGTTAGCAACACCATCTGCTGAGAGTCCATGTGGCTGTGCACAGTCATTCTCGCATAGTGGTACTACATCCAGTGCTACAGAGGGGAGTGTGCTGTCCACACCATGACGTCACAGGCCATGGGCTCATGGTCCTGGGTGGTCCCATGGAGGACAAGGTCCCAGCAGACAGCAGTCACCATCAGATACTAACATCGCTTCTTATCTTGGACATGGAGGTGCCAGTGCAACTCCTGGCAGATCCAGTTTCTGTGTTTGGGGCCAGAGATTGTGAACTGTCAACTCTACCATGTATGGTCCAAAGCTGTCCAACATATAGATGTGTAGGGCTAGCTCTGAGATCAACTGTGTACACGCACACACTCACTGCTGTCAAATGCAGGTCACCTACAGACACACACGGCACCTCTCCATGGTCCATCTTACATGCTCCCCTTCCTGACTCACACACATGCTGTTAACCATTTGGGCCAGCCTAGGCCTCCTACACCCCCACACAACACCTTGTGAAAGTGATGATACCTGTGCCATATCCTTGTCACCCTCGCCATTGATGCAGGGAAATGAAACTATGTGTCTGATCCACAGGGTGACTATACTAGTTAACACGTACTTGTGTTATGCAGAGTTGGTTTGCCATGCCATTTGTAGTTGTTACCAACAGGTACTGTATGCTGACATTTGTCATAATTACGCCACATACATGTGTGTACCTTATGTTGTATGATGTTGTACTGAATGTATAGTTGCACAATGACAGGTGTGTCATGAGCCTGTTTCTCTTACAGGAGTTGTTTGGATAACCTATGGATACACAGTGGAAATAAAGCAACACTAAGAGGCGATCTCTGCTTGTCTTACAAAGCCATGTCTGACCCAGCTCTTTTAGAAATGTTGTTGTATCTTTCAGCTTTTCCCGGGTTAGGGGTCGCCACAGCGGAACTCTGGTCCACTAATGATTGGCAGTAGATTTTTACGTACCGACTTGCCAGGCCTGACGTACAACCTTCAACGAAGGTACGCCCATTCACAAATGTCTCCACACAGAAGACGCTTTAGCTGAGAATCGAACAGGACAACGTCTTACTGTGAGGTGACAACGCTACCACAGCACCATCACCATTCACATATGTCTCCACACAGAAGATGCTTTAGCTGAGAATCGAACAGGACAATGTCTTACTGTGAGGTGACAACGCTACCGCAGCACCACCACCACAGCAGCTCTTTTAGAAATGCTGCATCTAAAGAAGTCCCAATACTTCCACACCACATGCTCCAGAGACCTGAACCTCATTACCACAATCAACAGACCATGCTGGAGGGACAGGTTCATAACCCAGAGTCTGCCCATGCTCTGAAATAGACTTCCCATACATGTCAAGCAGAGCATCTTACTGGCCCTCTTCAACAGAAATCTTGATGAGTGGATAGGAAATAGTTCACCCCGGGGATCACTCCAGTGGCTCTACTTGATAGATGCACTGGGAACCACCATCGGACAGCACGATTCCAGTGCACTTCTATGGGCTAGGCTTGTAAAGGCTTCAGGGTCATTAGCCTAGTACACACCTATGAACCTATGAACATAGGATGGCATGTCAGCACAACAGAAATATATCTATAGCAAGGTAGAGCACTATAAGTGCATGGCTCCATAGGTTTATATGTGTATAACAGGCTAAGAAGGACAATGGTGGCATTCAGCGTACCCATGCATCCCTAATCTGTGATAAGATGTGCTACCCTTGATAAGAGTCACCAGAGTTCTAGAACTAACACACCTACAAGCTGCAGTGATGGACATGACCCATCTACATATATCCCGTGTCCAGTACCAACAGTTGCTCAACACCAGTTATGATCATAATGTAAATTATTTATTAATATATTTTAAATCTGTAATATTGTATATTGATATTCATATATTTCCAATACCTTAGGGTTTTACTAGTTTTATTGAGCTTCAGGTTTTTTAAGAGTGGTCTCTATGTCTCTTTAAAATTATATTATCAATTAGCTATAATTGAAAGATTGAAGTCAATTAAGTGTATATATATTCATGAATTTTATTGTAACATTGTATCTGATGAAGTCACAGTGTTGACGAAAATGGTATATGTTGGAATTGCCTTCGTTAATAAACTTGTTTCTGGATATTTATTGGTGGACTGATCCCTTCGTGCACTGGTTTTTGTGGTTTTGGCTGTTTTACCAGTGTTGGCTTTCTTTTTTGGTCATTGTGGATTATGGAAGTCTCAGCAGGGGAATCTAGATCCGCCGATATCCCGGAACCTGCCACCCGCTCAGAGGTGGGTGAGTTACAAGCTCACATGACAATTGAGCCAGTTAATTGACATTCTTTTGCCTTTGGGGCAAGGACTCCATTCTATTTTGACCGGTTCTAATGCTAAAAACAGCGTTTGAGACAAGGAGACCGAAAACACCCCCAGTGTTTTTTCTTCTAATGGACTTAACCCTTCAACTAGTCGCGGAAATGATATGCGTACAACAGAGTTTCACAGAACGCCACAGGTTTTGCGTTCCAACAACGAAGAACTACCACAGTCAGCAGGAGCCAATTCAGGGCTACAAACACCGCCTTCCACCTTCGATGAATGGTATAAGGCAGTACCTACCTTTGACTTTCGTGAAAATAATGGCACCATTTCAGAAAATCATAGGACTTTTTCTGACTCTATGGCAGCGCTCGAGACTTCATTATACACATACAGGGGTTTAATACTTGACAATATGTACCTTAATGAATGTCTCAGGAAGCGGATTGTGCCTAAAGGTTTACGGGTATACAAATACCCTAATAATGTTGTTGCTGGTAGCGTATTTCATTCGGACTTGTTAAAGGCATTTGATCAATGCGGACTGGATATAGTGCAAGCTATTATCCATCAAAATGAAAGGGATATTGTCTTGCTTAACAATGACATAGATATGTATAATCAAGCTATTGTTGGCGATTTGTTATTCAATGTTGATATAGAGAAAAAGAAATATTACAATATTAGAAGAGAAGTTGATCGTAAGTGTCAGGATATACTTGATAGAAAGTACAAAAAACTTTATAGGGACATAAGAGAATACAAAGAAGGAAATCAATACCCTCTGCCTCCTAAGCATTATAGAAGTTCCTACACTCGTCCCAATACTCCACCAGCCTCAGTTACAGCCCAGGATGGCTATGAGGATGATAGGGGACATGAATACGAAACAGAGTTTTTACCCAGGAGATCAGAGAGAATACGCAATCAGCGTAATTCAAATCAAGATAATCATTTTTCGCCGATTCGCTATCATCACAGGGGGAGGGGGGACACAACAGGAATGTGTTTCAGAACAAACCACCGTCCTGGCAACAGGACCATTAAGCACATCAGTTGTATCTAGTGTGGAAAACGGACATGTGTTTGTTAGGGAGAATTATTCTATTTACAATTATAGTAATTTAGAGATTACAGACACACATTTTGATCTTTTTACCAAAGGGTTTAAGTACATACCAAGGAGGAACAGTAACATTACTCAAGTTATTATGGAGTTAAAACTTTATGAGAAAACTGAATCTAGAGAACTTGTTAGGGGAAGGCCAATTTGCTAATGTCAACACCCCCCATAGGCCTAGTACATACAATCCACCATTACATCCTCAATTAAAGAATTTAGAGAGAAGGATGGAACTTAAAATCAGAAACAACTTTAGAAAAAATGGATATCAAGTTAATTTAACTGTACAAGAAAGTTCATTATTATATGAACTGGGCCATAACCCTAATATCAGGGTTATGGAACCAGATAAGGGGGGAGGTACAGTTTTCATGGACAAGATCATATATGAAAGTAAAATGTATGCCCTTTTGAACAATGATTCTAGATATACTTCTGTTTCTCTAAATGAGATCAATATAGCTTACAAATAATTGACATAGCCATAAAAGATCTCTTTGATCAAGAAGTTATAGATTTTAGTATGTATACCTTTTTGGATAACACTAATCCCAGGGTGCCCTCCATTTTCAGGGTACCCAAGGTACATAAAAACATTTATGACCCCCCCTCAGACCCATTGTAGCAGCACAGGGTTCCAAAATTTCTCCACTTTCAAAGTTTATTGACTGGAAGTTCAAGAATCTATGGCCCAAGGCAAGCTGTTTATTAAAAGACTCTTGGGAATTTTTGAAGAAAGTAACCCCAGATTTATTAGTTCCTAACTTAAAATTTTTAATTATAGACGTGGTGGACTTGTTTTCTGTGATTCCACACGATATTGGACTTAAGCTTTAACATCTTTTCCCAAGGCTAGTGCCAATGACAACTTTCTTATATTAGAATTAATGGAAATGGTTTTGAATAACAATTTCATTTATTTTTCAGGGGAATATTATAAACAGACCTCAGGGGTGGCCATGGGGTCTAATTGTGCCTCCACTTATGCCGACATTATTCTATCTGTCTGGGAGAACAAATATGTATTCAATTGTGAATTTACTCAATATTGGGGGGCCTATTTCAGATTCCTGGATGACATTTGTATCTTTTGGACAGGACCTGACAACATTATTTCCATTTTTATGGAATATTTGGCCTCTACCACTGAATTTTTAACTTTCACTCATCACATTCAGGAAGGGAAGGTTGAATACCTAGATGTATTATTAAGTATCCATCAAGGAAAATTCACATCTAAAGTTTATAGGAAGCCAACCTTCTCTAATAGTTATATAAATTTCAATAGTTCCCATCCATTATATCAAAAAAGAGGAATAGTAAAGGGACAGTTGGTCAGGATATCCCGTATGACATCAGAGGAAGAAGATTACAACTTGGAGTGTTACAAATTATTTTGTATGTTTCAAGAAAGAGGTTATCCATATGAGTTTATCTCCCAGATTAAGGAACAGGTAGATTCAGGCAGAAGAGATCAGTACAAACCCATTTTGGGTTTAGGAGATACATATAATACAACTGACAACACCAAGGTGCTATCCAATTTTAATCGGGTGTTTATTACTGAGTACAGTGCCAATTCAGGGGTCATCAGGAATATCATACAAAATGAATGGATAATTTCCGGGACATTACAGATTCGGAAAATTTAAGTTACAAAAATGTTAAGACAGTTTTTAGAAGGGGCAGAAATATTAAGAACTTGTTAGAACAAAATTTCCATTTAAATAAATATTCTAATAAGCGTATGGGCACTTACAAATGTGGTTCATGTTCACAGTGCCACTACGTTGTCAATCTGGAAAACTTTTTTCTTGCAGCTAGAAATAAATATATTAAGTCCACTAGGTTTTCTAACTGCAATAGTCAGGGGGTGGTTTATTTGGCCTTCTGTTTATCATGTCCCGCCTTCTATGTGGGCAAAACTGAACGTCCTTTAAAAAGAAGGATATATGAGCACTTATATGAGATACAAAAACAAAATCTCAAAAATGCCCGTTATAGACATCTTACGACATGCCCTACAGCCAAGTATCAGTTTTTTGTTTTGGAAACTGTTTACAAAGAGAGGAGGGCCATGGGAAAATAGATTAGAGCACAGGGAAACCTATTGGCAAATTTTACTGGAATCTAATAAGGAACCAGGTATAAATGAATATATATCTATTAAGCCTTTGTTAAGGTTAAAAGCTTGTTGCATGTAAATAAATTTTAATAGTATTTATAAATTATTTATTAATATATTTTTAAATCTGTAATATTGTATATTGATATTCATATATTTCCAATACCTTAGGGTTTTACTAGTTTTATTGAGCTTCAGGTTTTTTAAGAGTGGTCTCTATGTCTCTTTAAAATTATATTATCAATTAGCTATAATTGAAAGATTGAAGTCAATTAAGTGTATATATATATTCATGAATTTTATTGTAACATTGTATCTGATGAAGTCACAGTGTTGACGAAAACGGTATATGTTGGAATTGCCTTCGTTAATAAACTTGTTTCTGGATATTTATTGGTGGACTGATCCCTTCGTACACTGTTTTTTGTGGTTTTGGCTGTTTTACCAGTGTTGGCTTTCTTTTTTGGTCAATGTCACCACAACAGAAATATATCTATAGCAAGGTAGAGCACTATAAGTGCATGGCTCCATAGGTTTATATGTGTATAACAGGCTAAAAGGACAATGGTGGCATTCAGCGTACCCATGCATCCCTAATCTGTGATAAGATGTGCTACCCTTGATAAGAGTCACCAGAGTTCTAGAACTAACACACCTACAAGCTGCAGTGATGGACATGACCCATCTACATATATCCCGTGTCCAGTACCAACAGTTGCTCAACACCAGTTATGATCGTAATGTTCTGCATCCTAATGTGTAACCTGCACATAAACTTTGTCACAGCAGATGTGTGCTTTACATGCATTGGGGGCCTGTTTCATGTAGGGTGTACTGTCTGTGTTACATACCTGTCTTTCCAGCATGTACTATGCATACCATGCTGATTTTGTCAGTGTGTAAAAGAGGTGAGACATGTGTTAGTCCTATCATGGATAAGCAGGAGCTACACAGTGGGAACTAACATCCCTTTATGGAGCCATACACCCCCCCCTCCAAAGCATTTACTACACATGTACGATTGTGACACAGACTCCATATGACATGTTATCTACAGTGTGTATCAGTGTACCATGGAACCTGTGTGGCTGCTACAGTTGTATGCCTGTGTAGTGACATGGCAAGGCTACCATTGCACAGAATGATAGGTATGATGACTGCCACATTCAGTATAGCAGTGACAGTCTGGGATTTACATCTCAAACCTGTTGGTATTTAGTGTACAACTGTTAATGCATCCCTACATCTTTCCAATCAATGAAAGTCAAAGGCTACATTAATCTCTGTGTCCATAACTCCATGTGTAATGGCTCGACTGTGTGTGGTGTGTGGACACCAAAATATTTTGCAAGGGTGGATGATTCCCCACAGGAGAGTATTGTGCAGTCGTTGGTATTCAGTCATTGCCAGTGGCTCAGACAGCAACTAACTGTGTCTTAGGCCATCCTGGATAACTGCTGGTTCTGTGTAGGATTCTGTGACAGCTCCTGATCTGCAGTCACCTGTTAATGTACTCAGTCAGTGGTCAATGACTGAGCCAAGCTGTCTGACTATATCTGCCACTCAGGCAACATTTACAAAGTGCCCACTTAGGCATCCATGATACTGTCATTGTTGGTGTCCCTAAATGTCCCACTGATGGCACACATATGCAACACAGGGACATCTGGCCCACTGATGGCACACATATGCAACACAGGGACATCTGTCTCCAATAGCTGATCTGTAAGCAGCAGTGCTGAACAGGGAGCAGTGCTGCTGCTTACAGATCAGCACTGCTCCCTGTTCAGCAGTGCTGAACAGGGAGCAGTTCTAGGTCCTCTGTTGCTTAGAATCCATGTAACCACAATATACATGACTACTGAATGACTGTGGCTAACAATGTTGGCTGATTTCTGCAAATTGTGTGCACTCATAGATTCTCAGTGGTATGTCACTCTCCTGCAAAAGGGTATTGTGAACACATGCCTGTTGACATACTAATGGCTATAAACTCCAAGCAAATATATATGTAGCATCATTTCCATCAGGTAGACCTATGTACCTGGTAAGTAGCACATCAGTAGCAAAATGTATTATACATACTCAGGGGTGAAAGAACTGGGCACACAGACCTGGCTACACAGGTTTCACCTAATGTTCTTCAGATCACCATGTCTCTAAATTGGTATAGCAGGGATACTATGGCATAGCTGAGGCCACAGTCACCAATAAGTGGCATACTCATAACCTCCATGTTGTATGCCTTCCAGAACTGATTTCAAGTAATTGCAATTGAAACTGGCCTAATTGTCTAACTTGTCTGGTGGTTCACACACCTCAACAGGGCTCTAGCATCTTCCCCTCCACCCTTATTTCCCAGAGATTACATATTTGATCTATTCCCCTCTCTCCCCTTTTTCTTCCTACCCCCACTAGTGGACATAGTTTTTTGCAAACCCCATTCAATTAACTCTTCCCAACCCCTCAAGGCAGACTTACTTATCAGTTCTTACAGGCGAGCTCCCTGAAGCTCAGAAGTCCTGCTATTGTAACCTACTCCTGTGCACTAGGCACTGACCTGTAGAAAAAAAAAACATAAAAGATAAGAAAAGTAAAAAAAAAAAAAAAAGGAAAATTAGAAACTGCTCTCACTGATTGTTTTTAATGGCTGCAGCCTAATTTCGCATGGGATGCAATCCGAAGCAAGGGCTCACTTCGCTCCCCTACTCTACCCCATTTCCACCTACCCCCACACTCCTTAGACTTATACCTAACAGGCCACTCCCTCATCCCATCTCATCTAATCACCATCCTCTCACAACCACATCTCCCAACCAATCCCAGCCTCTCTACCACACTACAACTCCTTATCTTACCACATCATACACAGTCTATACTCTTTAACCCCCCATTCTACAAAATCTCGCTCTTATCCTAATTCACTATATACTTATTACTCCCTACCCAAACTACCCCACTCTACTATATGATAGCCTTTCTTCTCCCTGCTCACACCACCCCACTCAACATAACAAACTATACCGCCACCAGCTCCATATATCTACCAACTATTTTTCCTCACCTCCCCACTTACCATCACCAACATGCCCCATAACACAACTCTGACACTATTCTCCACACCCCTCCTCTTATTACTATTCTCCCTGGCTTCCCTCACTTCCTATAGTACCATCTCCTACTCTACTAACCCCACTCCTACCACTTCCACAGCCACCTTCCTACCTATTCTACCTGACTGCTATACCAACATCTCCCATCCCTCTATTAACAACCCCCTACATCCTCTACAAACTAAGACCCTTACTCACACTATCCAAACAGCATTCAAATCCACTTCATCTCCCTGTACTATATTTTCTAATTTTCTAAGAATCCACTCCCCCCCCCAAAGCTAAAGCCATTCACACCACAACAAAGCTTCATGCATAGCCTTATGTGGCAATATACACCCAAATCCAGGTCCCACCACACTCAACCCTCCCTCATCACCCAACAACTCTACCTCCAAAAAGTCTCTCTATATAGTAAACTTCAATCTCCAAAGCATTAACAACAAAATCTCAGACTTTCATGCATGGGTCAAACACCAGCAACCCAACATTATTGCAATAAATGAAGCCAGGCTAAAACCACTTACCAAAGACACTGAATTTTTCCCTCCAGGCTATCAAACAATCAGGCTAGACAGGACCCACAAAAAAGGAGGAGGAGTTGCAATCCCTTTCTCCAACTCATATAATCTTGTTCCGCTTTCCAACCCCCTACCACACTTCTCCAATGCAGAACTTCTATAACAGTGTTAAACATGAACAAGAATAAAAAGCTTTGCCTAGCTGCCCTCTACATACCCCCTGGAAACAACATTTCTATACTGGAAGACATCCTAGCATGGATGTAATCCAATATTAAGAATGAAACCATCATACTAGGTGATGTAAATATCAACAGGCTAGACCTTAACTCCTCACATCCCTCATCAAATATCAGTCTCTTCAACTTCATCCAGCTCATAAAAACCCTAACCAGACCCAAAAAATTGAATGATACTAGATCCATTCTAGAGTGGATCCTGGTCACTAACCTTAACAAGATATCCACTGCAGGAACTCTACCCAATACCTTCAGTCACCACCTCCCAGCTTTTATCAATGAAGCCTCCCTCCCCTGTCAGTATCAGTATCTATACAAGCAAAGCAGGAATCTTACCTCCTTCAATCCTTCCACCTTTAACAATATCCTAAACTCCACAGATTGGCATTCACAAAAGACTCTCCCTTGTTGATTACTTCAACACAACCTTCTTGAATGCATTAAATAGTTTAGACCCAGTATGTATAAAGTAAGTAAAAAAAAACATGCCCCCTGGCTTTCAAAACCCATCAAACCGATGGGTGTTTAAACCACAGATACCAGTATGACAAGGTCACAGTCCATGTGGGCGATGGGTGTTTAAACCACAGATACCAGTATGACAAGGTCACAGTCCATGTGGGTGATGGGTCTTTAAACCACAGAAACCAGTATGACAAGGTCACAGTCTATGTGGGCGATGGGTCTTTAAACCACAGATACCAGCATGACAAGGTCACAGTCCATGTGGGCGATGGGTCTTTAAACCACAGATACCAGCATATCAAGATCACAGTCCATGTGGCCAATGGGTGATTAAACCACAGATACCAGTATGACAAGGTCATATTCCATGTGGGCGATAGGTGTTTAATCCAGACATACCAGTATGACAAGGTCACAGTCCTTGGGGGCAATGGGTCTTTAAACTACCGATACCAGTATGACAAGGTCATAGTCCATGTGAGCGATGGGTCTTTAAACCACAGATACCAGTATGACAAGGACATAGTCCATGTGGGCAATGGGTGTTTAAACCACAGATATCAGTACAAAAAGGTCATAGTCCATGTGGATGATGGGTGTTTAAACCACAGATACCAGTATGACAAGGTCACAGCCCATGTGGCGATGGGTGTTTAAACCACAGATACCAGTATGACAAGGTCACAGTCCATGTGGCCGATGGGTGTTTAAACCACAGATACCAGTATGACAAGGTCACAGTCCATGTGGGCGATGGGTCTTTAAACCACAGATACCAGTATGACAAGGTCATAGTCCATGTGGGCGATAGGTGTTTAAACCAGACATACCAGTATGACAAGGTCACAGTCCTTGGGGGCGATGGGTCTTTAAACTACCGATACCAGTACGACAAGGTCACAGTCCATATGGGTGATGGTTGTTTAAATCACAGATACCAGTACGACAAGGTCATAGTCCAACCACAAATACCAGTATGACAAGGTCATAGTCCTGCATCTGGAGCATTTCTCCCTGGGCCTCTGCTGAAAACAGGCTCTGTGGAACCTAGTCGGACTTTCCCGGTCAACAAATGTTAAATAAAATAAATAAAAATAAAATAAAATAAATAAATAAATGTGGGCGATGGGTGTTTAAATCACAGATACCAGTATGACAAGGTCACAGTCCATGTGGGTGATGGGTGTTTAAACCACAGATACCAATATAACAAGGTCATAGTCCATGTGGGCGATGGGTCTTTAAACCACAGATACCAGTATGACAAGGTCATAGTCCATTTCGGCGATGGGTGTTTAAACCACAGATACCAGTATGAGAAGGTTATAGTCCATGTGGGTGATGGGTGTTTAAACCACAGATACCAGCATGAAAACGTCATAGTCCATGTGGGCGATGGGTGTTCAAACCACAGATAGCAGTACGACAAGGTCATAGTCCATGTGGATGATGGGTGTTTAAACCACAGATACCAGTATGACAAGGTCATAATCCATGTGGGCAATGGGTGTTTAAACCACAGGTAAAGGTCACAGCCCATGTGGGCGATGGGTGTTTAAACCACAGATACCAGTATGACAAGGTCACAGTCCATGTGGGCGATGGGTGTTTAAACCACAGATACCAGTATGACAAGGTCACAGTCCATGTGGGTGATGGGTGCTTAAACCACAGATACCAGTATGACAAGGTCACAGTCCATGTGGGTGATGGGTCTTTAAACCACAGAAACCAGTATGACAAGGTCACAGTCTATGTGGGCGATGGGTCTTTAAACCACAGATACCAGCATGACAAGGTCACAGTCCATGTGGGTGATGGGACTTTAAACCACAGATACCAGCATGACAAGGTCACAGTCCATGTGGGCAATGGGTGATTAAACCACAGATACCAGCATGACAAGGTCATAGTCCATGTGGGCGATAGGTGTTTAATCCAGACATACCAGTATGACAAGGTCACAGTCTATGTGGGCGATGGGTGTTTAAACCACAGATACCAGTATGACAAGGTCACAGTCCATGTGGGTGATGGGTCTTTAAACCACAGAAACCAGTATGAGAAGGTCACAGTCCATGTGGGCAATGGGTCTTTAAACCACAGATACCAGCATGACAAGGTCACAGTCCATGTGGGCGATGGGTCTTTAAACCACAGATACCAGCATGACAAGGTCACAGTCCATGTGGGCGATGGGTCTTTAAACCACAGATACCAGCATGACAAGGTCACAGCCCATGTGGGCGATGGGTGTTTAAACCACAGATACCAGTATGACAAGGTCACAGTCCATGTGGGTGATGGGTGTTTAAACCACAGATACCAGTATGACAAGGTCACAGTCCATGTTGGCGATGGGTGTTTAAACCACAGATACCAGTATGACAAGGTCACAGTCTATGTGGGCGATGGGTGTTTAAACCACAGATACCAGTATGACAAGGTCACAGTCCATGTGGGTGATGGGTCTTTAAACCACAGAAACCAGTATGAGAAGGTCACAGTCCATGTGGGCAATGGGTCTTTAAACCACAGATACCAGCATGACAAGGTCACAGTCCATGTGGGCAATGGCTCTTTAAACCACAGATACCAGCATGACAAGGTCACAGTCCATGTGGGCGATGGGTCTTTAAACCACAGATACCAGTATGACAAGGTCACAGTCTATGTGGGCGATGGGTGTTTAAACCACAGATACCAGTATGACAAGGTCACAGTCCATGTGGGTGATGGTGTTTTAAACCACAGAAACCAGTATGAGAAGGTCACAGTCCATGTGGGCAATGGGTCTTTAAACCACAGATACCAGCATGACAAGGTCACAGTCCATGTGGGCAATGGGTCTTTAAACCACAGATACCAGCATGACAAGGTCACAGTCCATGTGGGCGATGGGTCTTTAAACCACAGATACCAGCATGACAAGGTCACAGCCCATGTGGGCGATGGGTGTTTAAACCACAGATACCAGTATGACAAGGTCACAGTCCATGTGGGCGATGGGTGTTTAAACCACAGATACCAGTATGACAAGGTCACAGTCCATGTGGGCGATGGGTCTTTAAACCACAGAAACCAGTATGACAAGGTCACAGTCTATGTGGGCGATGGGTCTTTAAACCACAGATACCAGCATGACAAGGTCACAGTCCATGTGGGTGATGGGACTTTAAACCACAGATACCAGCATGACAAGGTCACAGTCCATGTGGACAATGGGTGATTAAACCACAGATACCAGCATGACAAGGTCATAGTGCATGTGGGCGATAGGTGTTTAATCCAGACATACCAGTATGACAAGGTCACAGTCCTTGGGGGCGATGGGTCTTTAAACCACAGATACCAGTATGACAAGGTCATAGTCCATGTGGGCAATGGGTGTTTAAACCACAGATATCAGTATGAAAAGGTCATAGTCCAAGTGGATGATGGGTGTTTAAACCACAGATACCAGTATGACAAGGTCACAGCCCATGTTGGCGATGGGTGTTTAAACCACAGATACCAGTATGACAAGGTCACAGTCTATGTGGGCAATGGGTGTTTAAACCACAGATACCAGTATGACAAGGTCACAGTCCATGTGGGTGATGGGTCTTTAAACCACAGAAACCAGTATGAGAAGGTCACAGTCCATGTGAGCAATGGGTCTTTAAACCACAGATACCAGCATGACAAGGTCACAGTCCATGTGGGCGATGGGTCTTTAAACCACAGATACCAGCATGACAAGGTCACAGTCCATGTGGGCGATGGGTCTTTAAACCACAGATACCAGCATGACAAGGTCACAGTCCATGTGGGCGATGGGTCTTTAAACCACAGATACCAGTATGACAAGGTCATAGTCCATGTGGGCGATAGGTGTTTAAACCAGACATACCAGTGTGACAAGTTCATAGTCCTTGGAGGCAATGGGTCTTTAAACTACCGATACCAGTATGACAAGGTCATATTCCATGTGGGCGATGGGTCTTTAAGCCACAGATACCAGTATGACAATGTCATAGTCCATGTGGGTGATGGGTGTTTAAACCACAGCTACCAGTATGACAAGGTCATATTCCATGTGGGCGATGGGTGTTTAAACCACAGATACCAGTATGACAAGGTCATAGACCATGTGGGCAATGGGTATTTAAACCACAGATACCAGCATCACAGGTCACTCAGCACATGTTTTTGGCCATTGCGAAGGCACAGGTATGTTCTGAATGGAACACCAGACATATGCTTAGGGTTATGGATGCAGCACAGTCTGACGTCCGTGACTGCCTCCACCACATTGGGGACAACCTGGATTGGTTCACTGATGCAGTGGACAGAAAGTGGGCTGAGACAGTGTCTGTCTTTGACTGCACATTGTGCTGGAATGTGTGATTAGCAACATCATCTGCTGAGGCTCCATGTGGCTGTGCACAATGCTACAGAGGGGAGTGTGTTGTCCACACCATGACATGGCAGGCCATGGGCTCATGGTCCTGGTTGGTCCCATGGAGGACAAGGTCCCAGCAGACAGCGGTCACCATCAGATACTAGCATCGCTTCTTACCTTGGGCATGGAGGTGCCAGTGCAACTCCTGGCAGATCCAGTTTCAGTGTTCAGGGCCGGAGGTGGTGAACTGTCAACTCTACCATGTATGGTACAAAGCTGTCCAACATAAAGATGTTAGGGCTAGCACTGAGATCGACTGTGTACACGCACACGCTCACTCACTGCTGTCAAATGCAGGTCACCTACAGACACACATGGCACTTCTCCATAGTCCATCTTACATGATCCCCTTCCTGACTCACACACATGCTGTCAACCATTTGGCCAGCCTAGGCCTCCTGCACCCCCACATAACACCCTGTGAAAGTGATGACACCTGTGCCACATCCCTGTCACCCTCGCCATTGATGCAGGGAAATGAAGCTATGTGTCTGATGCACAGGGTGACTATACTAGTTAACATGTACTTGTGTTATGCAGAGTTGGTTTGTCATGCCATTTGTAGTTGTTACCAACAGATACTGTATGCTGGTATTTGTCACAATTATGCCACATACATGTGTGTACCTTGTGTTGTATGATGTGCTACTGGATGTATAGTTACAAAATGACAGGTGTGTCATGAGCCTGTTTCTGTTACAGGAGTCTGTTGGTATAACTTATGGATACACAGTGGAAGTAAAGCAACACTATGATGCAATCTCTGCTTGACTTACAAAGCCATATCTGAACCAGCTCTGTTAGAAATGCTACATCTAAAGAAATCCCAATCCCTCCTCACTACACCCTCCAGAGACCTCAACCTCATTACCACAATCAACAGAACATGCTGGGGGGACAGGTTCATAACCCAGAGAATGCCCATGCTCTGGAATAGACTTCCCATGCATGTCAAGCAGAGCATCTCACTGGCCCTCTTCAATAGAAATCTTGATGAGTGGTAGGGAAATTGAAAGTTCAGCCCGGGGATCACTCCAGTGGCTCTGCTTGATAGAGGCACTGGGAACTAACATTGGGCAGCACAATGCCAGGGCACTTCTATGGGATAGGCTTGTAAAGGCTCCAGGGCAATTAGCCTAGTACAAAACAGGCTCATGACACACCTGTCATTTTGACTTTTATGTATGGAGCTTTTCTCCCGGGCCTCTACTGAAAATAAATATAGGATGGCATGTCAGCACAACAGAAATATGTCTTCGTCATGGTAGAGTACTATTAATGCATGGCTCTATAGGTTCATATGTGTATAACAGGCTAAGAAGGACAATGGCAGCATTCAGCGTACTCATGCATCCCTAATCTGTGATAAGATCTGCTACTCTTGATAAGTGTTACCAGGGTTCTAGAACTAAAACAACTACAAGCTGCAGTGATGGAGAGGACCCATCTAGATAGATCCCATGTCCAGTACCAACAGTTGCCCAACACCAGTTATGATTGTCGTGTTCTGCATCCTAATGTGTAACCTGCACATAAACTGTGTCACAGCAGATGTATGCTTTACATGCATGGTGGGCCTGTTTCATGTAGGGTGCACTGTCTGTGTTACATACCTATCTCTCCAGCATGTACTATGCATACCATGCTGATTTTGTCAGTGTGTAAAGAGGTGAGATATGTGTTAGTCCTGTCATGGATAAGTGGGAGCTACACAGTGGGAACTAACATCCCTGTATGGAGCCATACACACACACACACACACCCTCCAAAGCATTTACTACACATGTATGATTGTGACACAGACTCCATATGACATGTTATCTACACTGTGTATCAGTGTACCATGGAACCTGTGTGGCTGCTAAAGTTGTACAATATGCCTATGTAGTGACATGGCAAGGGGCCACTGCACAGAATGATAGGTGTGATGACTGCCACGTTCAGTATAGCAGCGACAGTCTGAGATTTACATCCCAAACATGTTGGTATTGATTGTACAACAGTTAATGCATTGCCACCTCTTTCCAACCAGTTAAAGGCAAAGGCTACATTAATCTCTGTGTCCATAACTATTTTGCAGGGGTGGATGATTCCCCACAGGAGAGTATTGTGCAGTCGTTGGTATTCAGTCATTGCCAGTGGCTCAGACAGCAACTGACTGTGTCTTAGGCCATCCTGGATAACTGCTGGTTCTGTGTGGGATTCTGTGACAGCTCCTGATATGCAGTCACCTGCTAATGTACTCATCAGTGGTCAATGTCAGTAGCTGTGACTGCAGAGAGGGAATAGGTAGAAAGGGAGCGCCAATAATGAACTCCACTGGTGACTGGCATCATTGCAGCATAGGTCTTCCAATGTTATGTTCCCTGAGTATGACTGTCAGACACTTGCCTATCCACCAGGTAACACTCTGTACATGACTTATGTGATACATGTTGTCAGGCCATGGTTGGTGAGTGAGATGTCTGTCTGGCATCCATTGCATAGTATAACAGTCAATGGGCTCCACCAGTTACAGTCGGAGGGCATGATCTGGCCTTCAGCAAAGGTAACAGTGTTTGGTCCATGTCAGTAGGTGTGCTAACTCCTATCATGGCATTTCAGGTGACAAGACTCAGAGATCTGGGGAGACTGCTTTGCACTACATACTAGTTTCCCTCTGTGCAAGTAAGTATTGCAATTACTTCCAGCATGTTGCAAGAAGAGAGTCATGCAAGGTGTCTCTACAGAGCACAGACAAACACATTAGGGAAGTGTAATACGTACACACTGTGTTGCTTAGTCATGCTGCAACACACTTGCCCAAAGAATGGTCCGGGTCCTTACCTACAATGCCCTGGAGCAGTGCCGTAAGATCCTCACATGGGGAACCATTGCATCATGTGTTTATCAATATAGGTAACCACTACAGCCCCCCAATGTGAGGTCCTACCTGGTGGGATCTGTCCACAGATCGTTTTCTTTGGAACTACCAGCATGTGTCCTTCCCCTTGCAGAAAATATAGACATATATGTCAAGAAAGCCATTTATTACTTCCTGCAGGATGGTTGATATAGCATGACTGCATACCCCCTTTAGATGGTGCAGGCAGATATGCAGAGCTCTGCACCCATGGATTATGTCAGCAGCATTACAACTGCATGAACTCAGCTGTACGGAACAGAGGGGACACAGGCTCATCATGGGTCATCAAACCTGACTGGTAGACAACTGCCATTAGTAGGCTGTGTAATAACAGGTGGACATTGCTGTATGACAGTTGGGGTGAGGGTGTCCCCCGAACATGCAGCCACAACCTCCTCAGCTAAATGAAGCACATAGATTTGTGATGCTGTGTAGACATGGTAAGTGACAACATTAGCCAGCCACACAAAGCAGAACCATAATGCACAGTGTAGTTACATGTATGACCTCAAAGGACAGGCCCAGATTGTCACTGACCTCAGATGTCATGATGCCACATATGATGGGTCTGTACTCATACCTAACCTGTATTCCCACACTGTCTGTGTCAAGTATACTCCCTTGTCCCCACCACGTGGCACATGACATCCCTACAACCTGTCCCATAACTTCCATATTTACAGAGCGGTTTGTAACTGGCCTCTCAATGGACCATACCCAGCATCTATTGCACATGCTAACATTCTAGGCTACATCCCACATGCAATCTGACAAGGATTACTAACACCATTGGGAAACCCTTGCAGTCATACTGACACCACTGGCTGCCCACCAGCTGAGTGGAAAACGCCAACTGTTGTACCCTTGCACAGAGGTGGTGCATCCACTGACCAACATAACTATAGACCTCTTTGTCTAAGTAGCCATATCTGTATGCCCATAAAGACAATCATCATGGAGCTGATCACCACATATATATGTGATCTACACACAATTGACTGTACACAGTTTTGATGTGTGACAGGGGGAGCATGACTGTTACACGTGGTAGACATTTCTGAGGCAGTCACCAAGGACCTGGGTGAGGGTACATCAGGATGTACAACCCCGAGACTCAGCCAAGCTATCTGACTATATCCCCCACTCATGCAACATTTACAAAGCACCCACTTAGGCAGCCATGATACTGTCATTGCAGGGGTCACTAAGTGGCTCATTGATGGCACACATATGCAACAAAGGGACATCTGTCTCCAACAGTTGATCTGCAAGCAGCAATGCTCAGCAGGGAGCAGTTCTAGGTCCTCTGCTGCTTAGAATCCATGTAACCACAATACACATGACTATTGAATGACTGTGGCTAACAATGTTGGCTGACGCCTGCAAATTGTGTGCACTCATAGAGTCTCAGTGGTATGTCACTATCCTGCAAGAGGGTATTATGAACACATGCCTTTTGGCATACTAATGACTATAAACTCCAAGCAAATATATATATAGCATCATTTCCATCAGGTAGATCTATGCACCTGGTAAGTAGCACATCAGTAGCAAAACGTGCTGTACATAATCAGGGGTGAAAGAACTGGGCACACAGACCTGGCTACACAGGTTTCACCTAATGTGCCTCAGATTACCAGGTCTCTACATTGGTATGGCAGGGATAAAATGGCATAGCTGAAGCCACAGTCACCAGTAAGTGACATACTCATAACCTCCATGGTGTATGCCTTCCAGAACGGTTTTCAAGTAATTGCAATTCAAATTGGCCTAATTGTCTAACATCTGTGGTGGTTCACACACTTCAACAGGGCTCTAGTAACTCCCCTCTCCACCCTTATTTTCCAGAGATTACATATTTGATCTACTCCCCTTTCTCCCCTTCTTCTTCCTTCCCCCACTAGTGGACATAGTTTCTTGCAGACCCCTTCCCAGCTCCTCAAGGCAGACTTACTTATCAGTTCTTACAGACGAGCTCCCTGAAGTGCAGAAGTCCTGCTATTGTAGCCTACTGCTGTGCACTAGGCATGGACCTGTATAAAGAAAACATAAATAAAAGATAAGAAAAGTAAAAAAAAACAAAAACAAAAGAGGAAAAGTAGAAACTGCTCTCACTGATTGTTTTTCACAGCTGTGGCCTGATCTCACATGGGGTGAACCCAAAGCAAGGGCTCACTCCTCTCTCCTACCCTACCCCATTCCCACCCACCCCACTATCCTTAGACTTATACCTAACAGGCCACCCCCTCACCCCATCTCATCCAATCACCAACCTCTCACAACCACACCTCCCAACCAATCCCAGCTTCTCTACCACACTACAGCTCCTTATCGTAACACACCATACACAGTCTATAGTCTTTAACCCCCCACTCTACAAACTCTCACTCTTATCCTACTTCACTAAATACTTATTACTCTCTGCCCAAACTACCCCACTTTACTATACAATAGTCTTTCTTCTCCCTGCTCACACCACCCCACTCAACATAAACTATACCACTACCAGCTCCATATATTTACCAACTATTCTTTCTCACCTTGCCCACTTACCATCATCAACATGCCCCCTCTGACACCATTCTCTACACCTCTCCTCTTATTACTATTCTCCCTGGTCTCCCTCACTTCCTATAGTACCATCTCCCTGTCTACTTACCCCACTCCTACCACTTCCACATCCACCTCCCTACCTATTCTACCAGACTGCTATACTAACATCTTCCCATCCCTCTATTAACAACCCCCTCCTCCTCTACAAAGTAAGACCCTTACCCACACTATCCAAACAGCATTCAAATCCACTTCACTCCCTGTACTATATTTTCTAATTTTTTTAAGAATCCACTCCTCAACCCCCCAAAGCTAAAGCCATTCACCCCACAACAAACTTCAACAATAGCCTTATGTGATGATATACACCCAAACCAGGTCCCACCACACTCAACCCTCCCTCCCTCGTCACCCAACAACTCTACCTCCAAAATGTCTGTCTATATAGTAAGCCTATATCTCCAAAGCATTAACAACAAAATCTCAGACTTTCATGCATGGGTCACACAACAGCAATCCGACATTATTGCAATAACTGAAACCTGGTTAAACCCACTTAACAAAGACACTGAATTTCTCCATCCAGGCAATCAAACAATCAGGCTAGACAGGATCCATAAAAAGGAGAAAGAGTTGCCATCCCTTTCTCCAACTCATATAATCTTGCTCCACTTTCCAACCCCCCACCACACTTCTCCAATGCAGAACTTCTATAACAATGTTAAACGTGAACAAGAATAAAAAGCTTTGCCTAGCTGCCCTCTACATACCCCCTGGAAACAACATTTCTATACTGGAAGACATCCTAGCATGGATGTCATCCAATATTAGGAATGAAACCATCATACTAGGCGATGTAAATATCAACTGGCTAGACCTCAACTCCTCACATCCCTCATCAAATATCAATCTCTTCAACTTCATCCAGCTCATAAAAACCCCAAACAGACCCAACAAAATGAATGATACTGGGTCCATTCTAGACTGGACCCTGGTCACTAACCCTAACAAGAAATCCTCCCCAGAAACTCTCCCCAATATCCTCAGTGACCACCTCCCAGCTTTTATCAACCAAGCCTCCCTCCCCTGTCAGTATCAGCATCTATACAAGCAAAGCAGGAATCTTACCTCCTTCAGTCCTTCCACCTTTAACAATATCCTAAACTCCACAGAGTGACATTCACAAAAGACTCTCCCGCTAGATGACGCTGTTGATTACTTCAACACAACCTTCCTGAATTCACTAAATAGCTTAGCCCCACTACGTATAAAGCAAGTAAAAAATAACCATGACCCCTGGCTTTCAAAACCCATCAGACTTCTCATGAATGCCAGGGACAAAGCTTGGAAGCTATGGCAGGAATACAATAATGCCGATAACCTACAAAAATTCAAAGAACTGTGCAACCAAGTTAAGAAACAAGTCACCAAAGACAAAAAACAACATTACCTCAGTCTCCAGTCTACTCACTAACAAAACCCAAAAAAGTTCTGGAGCTCCATTTCTACATTACTTAACCCAGGTAAAAAGAATAATCCCTGCCTCCACCCTGAAAATCCTCCTGAAGAAATAGCCTCCCTCTTCAACATTTTTTTTATTAACTCTGTTGCTAATATTGCTTCAGACTTCCACCAAACTAACCCTTCCTCCTCTTCCCCCCTCCAAACCTAGTACACCCACTCTTTCCAGCTCACCCCAACCCCAACTATCATCCAAAGCAAATACCTACCCCTCCTCTACCTTCTCCCTAACACCTACCCCACCTCAATCATCACCTCAATCATAAAACACCTACTACTTAAACTAAAACCCTGCTCCAGTGCCCCTGACAATCTGCCTTCAGAATACCTAAAAATAGTAGCTGACAGTATCTCTTACCCATCAGCATTTTTATTAACAGATCCATCCTTGAGTCCTATGTCCCGAAAATATGGAAAAAGCCTTGCATTCTCCCTCTCCATAAAGGTGGCAACAACAGAGACATCACTAACTACCGCTCCAATGCAACTCTTTCCTCTTTATCCAAAATACTAGAAAAATTTGTCAACACCAAACTCCTCAAATACATCTTAGATAACCATATCCTCTCACCATCACAACATGGTTTTAGACCCGGCCATAGTGCAATAACCACCCTTCTATCATTTATAGACTCAGTAAACAAAGCATGTGACAAAGGCCATCTAGTCTCAACTCTTTTCCTTGACCTAGCCAAAGCCTTTGATACCATCTCTCACCCCTTACTCATTTCCCAGCTCTCCAATATTGACCTCTCCCCAACTCTCTAAATTGGTTCCCCAGTTACTTAAATGAAAGAAAACAGGCCACAAGATTGCAAAACTCCATCTCCACCTTTCTCAACACCACCACCGGTGATCCCCAAGGCTCCATACTCAGACCCATTCTCTTTAGTATAATCATAAACAAATTCCAACCATCACTACCACAAGGGTCAGTTATTCAATATGCAGATGACTTCACAGTCATCTATTCTTCCAATTCATCACCCAACTTACTTAAACTAACTCAAAATGCCTTCGAATCCTGGATGCTCAATAATCATTATGCCCTGAATCCAAAAAAAAAAAAAACCAAAATCATTCTTTTCTCTCCTAAAAAAACAACCCCCATAAATAAGTCAGGCTTCACCATCTTCCATTCAATAAACCCTTGATAGGGGTCATTACCCACATAAAGCTCCTTGGAGTCATTATAGATGAGCACATGAATTTTGATCTCCACATACAACACAACATCCGCAAAACACATACTAAACTAGGTACCCTGTATAGACACAACCATTTCCTAGGCCTATCCACTAGACACATCCTTGCCACAACATACCTGCTACCCGTTCTACTTTACGATGCCCCCCTGCTCACTAACATCCATACCTCTACTAAAAACAAACTTGAAACTTGCTACAATAAAATCGCCAAATTCACTACCAACTCCAAATACTCCACTCACCACTGCATTACCCTCAATTCTCTCAGATGGCTAGAACTTCCTAACTATCTTTCCTATCTACAACTTACTGCTGCTCACAAAATCCTCTTCAAACCCCAAGACTGTCCAGCTCTGAGCTCTACCTTTAACTACTACCTTCCCAAAAGACCACTCTGATTAGAAGACCAGCAACTATTACAAATCCACAAACCCAATCTCCCTCCTGGTCAACTTCTCTACCCATTCTCAGTAGCCACAACTTGGAATGCTTTACCCCTCCCCATCAGAGCAACTCAAAACTTTACTCATTTCAAGGCTTCCCTTCATACCCACCTTTCATCTAACTAGATATGTAATTGCATCAAGACCCCCTAGACTCACATGTAACCCCTAATCAATCTAGTCAACTGTATTAATGGTGAAAAAGCTACTGGTAAGATAATAACTCTGAAAGAACAACACATACTTCTATTACTATTGTAAACAATTAAGATCAGCAATGACTACTCTATACAAATGTGAACTGTTCACCCCTACATTTGTAAATATTTTTCCATTTATTGTTGACTGCTCATTGATTTTTTTTCTTTTTTATATTCTGTGTGGAATTTATCTCTGTAAGCTTTACTGACTAATTTGTGTTCAGTAGAATTCAATATGTATCATTTAAATTATAAACTGTAAATTTTAACTCATTCACCCCGAAGCAGCTCAGAAAATGTTGCCTGCTTACTGCTTACTTCCACCTTAGGAGCAACAGTGCAGCCTGAGCTTATTTTCAGATAGTCCATTTGTAATACCATACAGAAAATAAATGTTCTTAACTCTTTAACCACAAGAGCTAGAATAAAAATGTAAATGTGAAAGTTGTTCAGCAAACACCGACCTTTCCAACAGTGTAAATGTTGATAGTGTGTATCTAAGTTGTTATTAAATATTTGCCAAGGAATGCTGAGATTATGCATATTTTTTACCCTTTTGGTAAAACAAATCACAATATCTTGTTGAATGTACCATGAAGACCCATACAATTTGTAATCAATTTGTTTGTATGTATGTCAGATTTAAAATGATACCATAACCATTACTGTGTGATGCTCCTTTATTGAGATATTCACAGAAATATGAGTAATATTATATTTCTCATAATTGATCATTTAAAAAAGCATAATATTTCATCACTTGTAACAGACAGAGACTACATATCAGTATACAGGTTGTGTGGCTCAATGTCAGCTTAAACATTATGTATCATGTGTGTCATCACCATGCTCCTTTACAAAGATATGGACATAATAATAAATATGGCAAATGCATAATTTTCATAATCCTACAAGACTAAACAAACTGTGATATCTGTACATGTGTACAGCATACAGATACAGTTCTTTTACCATATTGTCAGGACTAATGCTGTCTTCAAAGTGAGGTATTATTTGGCACATTATCATGCTCCCTAGGAAAGTTATTTACCAAAATATGAAAAAAAAAATCATACTTTTCATAACCAAAGTCCTAAACAAACTCTGATATCTTTACGTGTGTACAGCATACAGACACAGTTCTTTTACCGTGCTGTAACTATTAAGGCTGTCTTCAAAATGAGGTATTACTTAGCACCATTGACATCTATGCGTACAGCACATGGGCACAGTTCTTTTACCATGGGGTATGTACTAATACTGTCTTCAAAATGAGGTATTACTTAGCACCATTGACATCTATGTGTACAGCACATGGACACAGTTCTTTTACCATGGGGTATATACTAATACTGGATTCTAAATGAGGTATTACTTAGCACTATTGACATCTATGTGTACAGCACATGGGTGCAGTTCTTTTACCATGGGGTATGTACTAATACTGGATTCTAAATGAGGTATTACTTAGCACCATTGACATCTATGTGTACAGCACATGGGCACAGTTCTTTTACCATGGGGTATGTACTAATACTGGATTCTAAATGAGGTATTACTTAGCATCATTGACATCTATGTGTACAGCACATGGGCACAGTTCTTTTACCATGGGGTATGTACTAATACTGGATTCTAAATGAGGTATTACTTACCATGTTAACAACTTCCCTAGGAGTTATGTACCAAAATATGAAATAAATGTCATAATTTTCATAACCTAACTCCTAAACTAACTCGAATATCTGTACATGTGTACAGCACAGGACAGTTCTTCTCCATCCATCAAATATAGTTGCCAATCTACTTTGGTATAGGCCCTATGCATTTGGTGTTTGGACACTTTTTCATATGTTGTCTTGTCACTCAACATTACAGTCATTTTGTTCAAATAATCAGTTTTACACATAATAACAACTCCACCACCCTTATTGGGTTTCATAACCCTAAATTTGTCTGTTGTAGTCAGCTCTTTAAGACAAAATGTTTCAGATTGATGGATGGAGTCATTAATAAAGAAGAATATATGATTATTTAACAGTGGAACATCCTATGACTCCATCCATCTTTGGTATTCCCAAAATTCATAAGGATACCAATAATCCACCATTTAGGCCCACAGTATCTGCCAAAGGGTCCAAAACTGAGGCTATAGCCTCCTTTATAGATGTTCATTGTAAGGAGACGTTAAAACACTTACTGCATATATTGAAGGACTCTTGGCATTGTTTGGACAAAGTAAGAGAACATCTTGTTGGCATTGACCCAGACATGATTATGGTAACCATTGATATTGTTAATTTATTCACAGTGATTCCCCATAAACTGGGTCTAGAAATGTTTGAGGCCAGTTTATTGAAATTTAGTGATATACATAGTGAAAAATGTAAACTTTTAGGGGAATTTATGGAAGTAGTACTTGAAAACAATTACATTTACATCAACGGTGAATACTATAGACAAGGTACAGGGATAGCCATGGGGCCAAGTGTGCCCCCATTTATGCCAATTTGGTGTTAGCTCTTTGGGAAGCACAATATGTTTTTACGTCTACTCACTGGTCAAATATTGCCCTTTATTTGAGATACCTGGATGATATCCTTATTTTTTGGAAGGGTAGTAGAGAATTGTTTTTAGAATTTGAAAATTTCCTTAAAACAACATCTAGTTTTTTGAATTTTACTAGCAAGATATACGACAATAATTGTGAATACCTGGATATACTATCTTACAACAACAAGGGTAGGTTAGAATCAAATATTTTTAGGAAGAAAACACACTCTAACTCTTTCTTACATTTTGATAGTTGCCAACCATACTATCAAAAAAAGAATCTAGTTAAAGGACAGATGGTTAGGCTTTCCAGAATTATTAGTAATGACAATATTTTTTGTATTGAGATCAAAAAACTATCCAATACGTTTCTAGACAGAGGTTACCCATGTGAACTAATACATAAAGTTAGAAATGAGATTCACATGAAAAGAAATCAAGTATACAAACCTATAATCAAGTTTGGATTTGATAATAATATATCCAAGAGCAACGAAACAATCAGAAATAATACCTTTGTTATACCATTTAATGAAGCATCTCTTACGATAGCAAACACAGTGCGGGAGACCTGGACTTGTGTTTTTATGAACAATGTTGAATTAATCGATAACATAGGTTTTTGCCCCAAGGTTACCTGCAGTAGAGGGATGAACTTAAAAGAGCATTTTGAGGCATCCAATAGCAAGAATATGTTTAAAATGTCTAGGATGAGCAAATGTGGGGCATGTCAAACCTGTAAATATATTAATGATGGACCATATGTTGCTATATATAATTATGGCAAAATTATCAGATGTCACTGCAACTGTAATACTAAAATGGTTGTATACCTTGCTACCTGTTCATCTTGTTCAGCTTATTATGTGGGCAAAACTATTAGAAAGCTTAGAGAACGGATAGTTGAACACACTAGAGATATAATAAAAGAAAAAAGTACTAGTTCTCTTTATATGCATAGTCAAAAATGTCACAATTTTAAAAGGTTCTTATTTTTTGTGATTGACAGAATTGCACACAACAATAACAAAGGAGGGGATGATAAGACCTTATTAGAGGCTAAAGAATGTTTATGGCAACTAATATTAAATGCTAGTTCTTTATCAGGTATCAATGAACACATTTCAATAGCTAGTATTCTTAAATACAAGTTGCATTTTATTTGAAACTGATTTTAATTATTTTTAACTACCGCTTATTTATTTACTTAATATCAGTTTTTTTACACTCCTTGACTTTTTATAATGTGTCAGTTTATTCATTACTGCAGTATTTTTATTATATATTATTCACTAAGTATTACAAACATTCAATATGATTATTTATATTTATTATTATTGGGATTTTATTATGTACAATGCAAATCTTATTTTTTGACCATTGCATCTTTAAATTGTTTATTGGATATACGCAATTTATATAGGTTTTTCGTTGCAAGGAGTATTGCACATTTTGTCCTATACAAGTCTTGGCATAGTAAATGTATGTGTTTAGCTTTTTTATTAGCTTTTTTATTAACTTCACTACACAATAAGTAACCACTGGCAACTAATTGTTAATTAGTTAATTAGCAAGTCTCTTTAAATAGAAGCTAGTGAATGTATTTCTTAGTACTCTGATGATGCCCAGAACACTCACGGGTGAAAGCGCTTAGTACTTTTTGTTTTATGGTTTTGTTATTTATTTTCAATAAATCAGCCTCCAGCAGTTGTTACTGTGTCGCCTGTTTTCAGTTCACCTTGAAGGCTATCTGGTTTGGTAGACGTTTCCCTAGGAAACCATGGAGGACAGCCCGGGACAATCCTGCTCTGGCCATTGTGATTTTGTCCCGCTTGCATTTTTTACATAAAGTCTGTACTAAGGAACAGCTAGCTACTTCAATGATAGCATTGGAGTCACGTTCCTTAAGTCTCCTGAAGAGGCCATCACTCTTCTGTAGTGAGCTGTAATACTTCCATGCAATGTGTTTCCATGGTACAGGTAGCAAAATGTAATTACCTTGGAGAAAAGAGGCTGAAATGTTCAGTATGACCACTACTTTCCACAGAGCCCTGGGGTGCAAAGAGACAAAATCCTGAACTGATTTACACTTGGTGTTACGGGCATAAAACCAAATCAATCTGTGAACATCCAGAGTACGGATAACCACCCTGCGGTTCGGTTTAGGGAGAACTGATTTACACTTGGTGTTACGGGCATAAAACCAAATCAGTCTGTGAACATCCAGAGTATGGATAACTATCCCTATCACCCTGCGGTTTAGGGAAAAAAGTGGGTCGGTGTATGGCCTGGTTCAGGGATAGGTCATTCATCATTGCCATGAAGGACGGGTTGGTCCTGAGCAAAAGCCTGTCAAGATGGTAGGTTAGGAAAGGTGGGTCAGACATTTACATCTACTAGATGGGAGACCCTCCAGTCTGAGGTTACAGCCCATCAAATGCCAGTGCTTCATGTGTAAACATTTAGGTGAGGCTTTGGCATCTGGCTCAAAGGGGGCTCTGTTGAGTAGTTCGAACTTCTAGTTAAATAACCCATGGAGGAGGTGTCTGTTTCATATGGCGACTTAGGTGGAGAATCCCTTTCCAGAAGGTTTTGAAGGTAGTCTGTATGATAAGGGTGGATCCAGGGTGAGACAAGCTGAGATATTGAAAAAATGTCCTTTTATAGTAGAGTATGCACCTGTCTGTATTTGTTTACACACAAGACAGGATTAGAGGGATGTCACTTTCCTGGGGCTCCAAAAAACTTGTAAAACTGTATGGAAAATCTTTTCCTCATCAATAGGCAAGATTTCCTTGTGCATCTCTGATCCCTCCTGTGTTTAGTTGGTCCACTGAGTGGGGTAACTTGTCGTGATTGACCTAAGAGGGGGAACCAGTGCTATCTTGGCTAGTAGTGAGTCAACATAAAGATGTATGCTTCATCCAACTTAATTTTTCAGCTGCAAATTTGGAAATAATTGGTAAAGCATGCAGAAATTTCCCCTGCCAAGAGGTCGAGAGGCCATCGGTTACCACTGCCTTTGATTCTGTTGTCCTGCTGCAATGCCAGCCAAGTTGCCTGTTGGAAAAGGCGAACAGGTGCATTTCAGGTATGCCCCACCAGTGGGCCAGTTCCAGTAAGATCTCTGAAGCAGTACAGAATGCCCGGTGGCATCCCAATGGGTGTCACTTTGAATTGGTCAATAAGGGCTGATCGTGCATATTGTGGCAGTGCTCCTATGCACATAAAACAGTTAATTTACTTTAACTGTAGGGAGCTATTTAGGGTATAGGGGTAATATCACCCATTATCATCAATAGCTGGGGATATTATCAGTCCAAATTAGGTCAATCGAAAAAAGTATAGAGTGTCACAATTTACTTACCCAGTCCACAGTAGCAACTGTGCTGTTTCAACCTGGATGTTTACTACTGTCACCAAATTGTGAAATATGTCTAGCAATCACCATAGTCTTCTCAGGACATTCACACCTAGCAATATTCTTTGGTATGTCAAGTATACACATGGTTTGCATTTCCAAGATGCCTCGCTTAGCTTTTATAACTTCCAACATCAGGTCATATATGTAGTCAAACTTTCTCTTCTCAAATATTGGTTTGGCTACCCATTCCTGTTTTGCTTTTGGGTACACCATGTGATACCTAAGCTCTCCCTTTACTGCTGACTTCTTTGTAGGGAATCTCACCACTACTTGCTCATGATGAAGGTTCTCGTTATGATCCAGGATGGCAAGTATGATTCTTGTTTTCATCCCTGCAAAACTAAAGTGCTCAAAGTTGGGGCAATACTTGCACAGTAATGCATGGAACACCTCAAGGTCACCAGTGTGGCAGAATTTAGTGATGTGTTTCAAATCTTTAATGAGAAATTTGTTTGCAACAATTCTCTTCAATGCACTGTGATATGCATCATCTTCTTCAAGCCACTTTGTCTCATCTCCTTCGATGAGTGACATTTTATGTCCACAACAGGAAACCTTCTTGCCACCACCCCAACTGTGTTGGTCAGTTACATGATAAAGCAATGACAAACCATTTCTCCTCTAGTACGACTTCAGCCCCTTCACATGTTTCAGCACACCACCACAGGTGATTTGAAATACTGTGGCACCACTGCAGTAGGTCTTGCTTGCCCCTTCTTTTCCCAGCTTCAGTGATTTTCTTAGTCAAATTTTTTGTCATATGCCACACATCAAACTGATGATCCACCTTTGGAAATTCTGTGTGCATCAATAACCTTATCCCAGGATGTCTGTCTGTTACCACAAGGCTTACATTCACATTCTTATCCAGCAAGTTTTTCATGCACTTCTTAAAAGCTTTCTTCTCCAGTGCCACCGAGGATACACTGCTGCAGACCTGCTCCAGACAGAAATCAACAATGAATCCAGAGTCCAGGTCCATCATGCTATAGCAGCAGTACTTGGCAGAATAATCTGGACTATCACACCACCCATCTCCAGCTAACCTTACTTCCTTACCCATTGCATCTTCTAGCAGACAAGTCTGATGCTGTGTCCAAGTATGCTGCAAAACTGGGAATAAATACTCTCATTAAATAGAATAGAATGTGGTTTCACTTATAAATCCCAGTCCTAGATAAGCACAGAATCGCGCTATATGTGCATACGTACTTCCACTGAAAAGTACAGATGATGCGAGTAGAAGATTGCCAGCTGGCATTCAGCCTATTAATGGTTGACTTTCCCAATGTAGAACTTCATGTCCACTAATGCATGATACCTTCACAGAGACATAGGATCCCAACTTCACTTTCTTCAGTTCCACGGCTGGTGTCTGGCATTGTGGACAGGTCAGTTTTAACAACACACACAAGCTAGGCAGGACTCAAACCCAATGAATTTTGATTCACTTATCATCTTCTCGTCTTCGTCCTGTTCCAGCACTGTGTCTTCCATCTCTGACATAGACAAGTTGTCAGAAGTGTACAACCAGTCGGATCCTTTTCAACATCATCTGTCCACTGTGAAAGTGAGGCGCTGCTATGCATGCTCGTGTTATGGACATCCTTATGTAGCTTGACCAGAGTACTGCAATCTGCCATCTCCACAGCGGTGTATGCACTGGCGCTACACGTGGCCTCTTCGGTGGAACTCTCATCCTTTTCATTGTGGCATGTACTCTCACTCAGGCGATGATTGGCATTAGTGAAACTGTGCTGCTCTGGTCTGGGCTCACTCAATTCTGTTTGTACAGCCTTGGAGTTTTTGAAATATGTGTGGTCTATCAGTGGTGAGACTCCTACTTCTGGAACCTGTACAGCTGCATCAATCATAGTGCGTGGTAATGTTTGAAGGTCCATTAGCTTGGCTTGAATTCCTATGCTGCTACCTTTCTTTTGGCGAAACGTTGTCTGGCATGCAACTGTACTCTGACTGCAAATCCCAATCTCCATTGCGTACACTTCCATGCCTTCAACTACCTCTTCATACAATTCTGTCATTTGAATTTACAATCACATAACAATTGTTAATCAGTCAATGCTCGACTAATGACAAAGTTTAAATATACAAGTATAAAACTCTACACACATATCACTGTCATGACAGCATAAGCATTTGGATCGCTGTGATCCTGAGTCAATATTTTCAATGGACTCATAATGAACTCCAGACAAAAATTTTCATGTAGAATTCTTTTGATTCCTCAGACAAACATAACCTCACCAGTAGACTAAATGCTTATCTACACATACATATTCCACTAGGTTTTCATCAAAACTTACCTCCACAGATTCTTGACTCGCTTGGCAGTCTTCCATTTGGTCTTCTACCACATTGTGTCTTGAAGCCACATTATCAAGATCCCTTTGATTCTGTAGCTGGACGTGCATATTACTCTGCAACAGATACAAATTATGGCTCATTAAAATTACATTCACCTGAGTAGTGAGTAATGATTTGTATGCTGAGGAGACAATACAATTACACTCACCTTGCGTTGGACAGACCGTTGCTTTGTCACAAGGTCTTGCAATGTAGGCTGCGTTGTACTCAGAAGGTCTTCAGTAAGCTGCATGGAAAAGTGCATCCATTAACTGTTGCAAATTGAAATGCATACAGTGCCAGTATCCCACTAAGTAAATGACAGTAGACTGATTAAACCTTTCAGTGCTCCAACCAATGTTCTTAATTTCTGATGCTGTTTCTGCTGCAATCGATGTACTGAAGATGTCCGTGTCTTGCTGGTCGAAAGAGCGAAAATTGATGGTACTGCCCCTTTTATTAATCTCCAAATTGGATGCTTGGGCTTCATCTCATCAGGAAGTAGCTGATGCTGGTAGTCAAGGTGAAACTGGCTCTCCTCAAAAAGTTTGGAGCAGAGGAAATGTCGTGGCTTTGTACTACTCAGCACTTCCTTAACAAATTTCGGTATGCTACCGACATCTCTACCACAGTTAATCACCGACTGTCTACACAGGTTGATGTCACGTGGAAACCGATGGAATGGATTGTCTTGGCGCATACTACAGTTGATTGCAAAACAGGATGGCATTTTGACGATCACCTAATAAAAATAAAAAGTACTATATCAAATCACATACAGGAATCACAAAATTCATGGTAAACTGATTAGACTGCATGATAACGTTGGTATAACCTGTAAGACTTCAACAGTTCGAATCGATGTTCAATGAAATATCCAACTTTAATAATGGCTGCCTTCATGTGACAGTCATGAAATACATTTGTCAGTGTCACAGTCATCCACCTTAGTTGCTCTGCTATCAAAGTTTATCCATGTTCCCAGGCTTTACATGACACATGAAGTCGACAATTCCTCTGATTCAAACCAGGGCACTGTAAAACACTACTTTTCTACATTAGCAATGTAAAAGGAGTTTTAATTCAGGTGAATTTCTCCCCTTACCACAACTTCAACACTTTGTGCTACAAATAAGTGCAATCACCAAGCTTGGAATATATTGATCGTATGGTCACTCTGCTGCAGCCAAAAACCTTAGGAATTCATTAGTCTTACATATGCGGTATGGCAGAACCAGTACAGAATTAAAAAACACTTCTAGGACCACATACATTTAGTTTGTATGCATGGTGGGCCACAGGAAGAATGGTACCAGTTGCACTGGTGGACATTCGCCATGGATTGCAAGTTGTGCAAATATTGCTGTAGAAAGACACAATCACCATGATGATATACAACAGTCAAAAGGGCTGTAAGTACGTAAACTGCTCTCAGAGCACTGTTAATTTAAGGCAATGGTAGACAGAAGCACACATGAAACATTAAGTATCCAAGTCATAATGATTCACACACTTTATTAGTACACAAATTTCAAAATAAATTAGGGTATAAGGCTTTGAAAAGTAAAATCCATTTTGTCAATTGTGACCAACAATGCACAGCTATAGTAATACTACTTTAATTGACATGTCAGTGTTCTGAAAAAATCCATAGTCCCTCAAAAGGTTTAAATCCTGTGTAAGAATCATCATCATCACAAGGAAACTGTGCTCGAATTCGCGACATGACACAATCGGGAAGCACCATGCAATTTCCATATCCCAGCCTTCAATTGTTATGCACTCATAACACGTATGCACTGTATGCCAAAACCTGGTACAACCTGAAATACACAGAGAGAGAGAGACAGAGAGAGAGAGAGACAGACAGACAGAGAGAGACAGACAGAGACAGACAGAGAGACAGAGACAGACAGACAGACACAGAGAGAGAGAGAGAGACAGAGACAGAGACAGAGACTGACAGAGAGAGACAGAGACAGACAGAGAGAGAGAGAGAGACACAAAGAGACAGACAGAGAGAGACAGACAGACACAGAGAGAGAGCGAGAGAGAGACATAGAGAGAAAGAGAAAGAGACAGAGAGAGAGAGACAGAGTGAGAGAGAGAGACAGACAAACACACAGACAGACAGACACACAGATAGGTAGACACACAGACAGACAGATAGACACAGACAGACAGGCAGACACACACAGACACACAGACAGACACAGACAGACACACACATAGGCACAGACAGACAGAAACACAGACACAGACACACACATACAGACAGACACACACACACACACACACACACACACACATAGACAACTTACTTGTTTGTCCACTGTGTTAGTTGGCAACACCCTCTACACTGGCACAGAAGCCTTAATATCGTTTTTAAAACATGTGTGTAAAGGCAGGCTGATTCAAACTGTGGATGCACATTTATGCATGCAGTGTGATCCGATGCTGAAGTTATTGCTGCCCATTTTTCAATTGCTCATGGGGATGACACACAACATAGGCATTCACGCAATGTGGTCATCATTGTACATTTGCCACATAAGCACCATGTCATACTTGACAGACTGCTGTAATCAGGGTCTGGAGAAGGCTGTTCATTCTCACCACTGTTGCATGAACGGCATTGCTTCCTTGGCTCTCCAGGTCGATACCTGGGCTCAGATTGATAGCCCTGTCTTGCATTACTTTGACCGTGCCCTGAGGTCGATACCTGGGCTCAAATTGATAGCCCTGTCTTGCATTACTTTGACCGTGCCCTGAGGTCGATACCTGGGCTCAGATTGATAGCCCTGTCTTGCATTACTTTGACCGTGCCCTGAGGTCGATACCTGGGCTCAAATTGATAGCCCTGTCTTGCATTACTTTGACCGTGCCCTGAGGTCAATACCTGGGCTCAAATTGATAGCCCTGTCTTGCATTACTTTGACCGTGCCCTGAGGTCGATACCTGGGCTCAGATTGATAGCCCTGTCTTGCATTACTTTGACCGTGCCCTGAGGTCATACCTGGGCTCAAATTGATAGCCCTGTCTTGCATTACTTTGACCGTGCCCTGAGGTCGATACCTGGGCTCAGATTGATAGCCCTGTCTTGCATTACTTTGACCATGCCCTGAGGTCGATACCTGGGCTCAGATTGATAGCCCTGTCTTGCATTACTTTGACCGTGCCCTGAGGTCGATACCTGGGCTCAGATTGATAGCCCTGTCTTGCATTACTTTGACCGTGCCCTGAGGTCGATACCTGGGCTCAGATTGATAGCCCTGTCTTGCATTACTTTGACCGTGCCCTGAGGTCGATACCTGGGCTCAGATTGATAGCCCTGTCTTGCATTACTTTGACCGTGCCCTGAGGTCGATACCTGGGCTCAAATTGATAGCCCTGTCTTGCATTACTTTGACCGTGCCCTGAGGTCGATACCTGGGCTCAGATTGATAGCCCTGTCTTGCATTACTTTGACCGTGCCCTGAGGTCGATACCTGGGCTTAGATTGATAGCCCTGTCTTGCATTACTTTGACCGTGCCCTGAGGTCAATACCTGGGCTCAAATTGATAGCCCTGTCTTGCATTACTTTGACCGTGCCCTGAGGTCGATACCTGGGCTCAGATTGATAGCCCTGTCTTGCATTACTTTGACCGTGCCCTGAGGTCGATACCTGGGCTCAGATTGATAGCCCTGTCTTGCATTACTTTGACCGTGCCTTGAGGTCGATACCTGGGCTCAGATTGATAGCCCTGTCTTGCATTACTTTGACCGTGCCCTGAGGTCGATACCTGGGCTCAGATTGATAGCCCTGTCTTGCATTACTTTGACCGTGCCCTGAGGTCGATACCTGGGCTCAGATTGATAGCCCTGTCTTGCATTACTTTGATCGTGCCCTGAGGTCGATACCTGGGCTCAGATTGATAGCCCTGTCTTGCATTACTTTGACCGTGCCCTGAGGTCGATACCTGGGCTCAGATTGATAGCCCTGTCTTGCATTACTTTGACCGTGCCCTGAGGTCGATACCTGGGCTCAGATTGATAGCCCTGTCTTGCATTACTTTGACCGTGCCCTGAGGTCGATACCTGGGCTCAGATTGATAGCCCTGTCTTGCATTACTTTGACCGTGCCCTGAGGTCGATACCTGGGCTCAGATTGATAGCCCTGTCTTGCATTACTTTGACCGTGCCCTGAGGTCGATACCTGGGCTCAGATTGATAGCCCTGTCTTGCATTACTTTGATCGTGCCCTGCCATGTGAGCTGTTACAATGTGGGAGAGAATAAACAGCCAAAGAAATGCATGAGAATTGTCCAATGCAAAAAAAATAAATGCATTCAGTGTCCACAATATCGCATGCACATATACGTCCATATACATATATACGGCATACTGTCCGAAAAATCAATCACCCTCACTGAAGATGCCAGTGACAGTGTTTCAGTTTGGTAATGGGCAAAGTAAGCTATAACTATATATAACAGAAGGCATGTAATGACATTACAAAAGAGGAATGTAAGTAGAATAAGCAGTCCAGAAGGCATAGCATGAGCACATAGAATGCAGTTACAGAAATATAAGCCGATGATCTTCCAGACAACCCAGAACACACAATGTAATGGTTATGGGATGGTCAACTGCAACAAAAACCACAACTAAAACTTAACATAAGAATTACAGGTCACAGGTAGAAAACCAATCTAGAGGTAGGCCTACGTGTCCTTTGAACCAATTGTGGTAATAGGCAAATGTAGGTTTAGAATACAGACAATTGTGCAGTGTGACTGAAGTACTGTTAACACACAGTCTGTTTTAATGTGACAAGGCAAAGGCTCTTGCCACCCCCATAGTGCCTTTTTTAGGCAAGGCTCAAAAGTCAAACCCACCTCCATAGACAGCACAAGGAACAAGAAACTAAGGGTAATGCTACTAAACGCCAGAAGTCTTAACCTCAAGATGCACGCACTCGAAGCTCTCCTCAGTATGGAGAACATCGATATCTGTGCAGTGACAGAAACCTGGTTCAAGGCTCCAGAGAGCACCCCAGCACTACCAGGTTATACCTCATATAATGCTTTTCGGCCCCAAAACCCAGACTGAACCACAAAAGGAGGGGGAGTTTCCATATTTATCAAGGATATCCACACCTCCAGGTTAGTGGCATTGCACGTATCGGAGACCATCCATGTGCAACTGACAGTGGGCAAGACTGCTTTTCAGTTTATAGCATCCTACAGACCACCCTCTCAAAGTCAGGAATCCCACTCGGCTTTCCTGAAAACATTGGAGAACATGAAGATCTCTCCGAACACCATTATATTGGGTGACTTCAACTACCCAAACATAGACTGGGAGCATTACTCAAGCCCCAGCACCTTAGCCCAAAGGTTCCTGGAAATTATAAACTCAAATGCTATGGAACAACTAGTCATCACTCCCACAAGAGGGGAAAACATACTAGACCTGATCATTACAAACATGGGAACTCTATGCTCCATACCAGAAGTATATCCCTCATTGGTAAGATAAGACCATAAATTAATTTCACTGGATATCCACATCCTGACCCCACCCCCAGCCCAGAAAACCACAGTGAAAAACTTCTCAAAAGCGAACTTCACACTTCTCAAAACCAAAGTGGAATCCTCCAAGGCCCCAGGGCCAGTGGAAACTACGGCCCAAACTGCAGAATCCTATATAAACGCATTCTACGGACATCTCCAGGAATGCATGGATCATGCTATCCCAAACAAAATCAAGACCCAATCATCCAAAGGCAGGCGTCCAGTCTGGTGGACCCCAGCCATAAATAAACTGTACAACAGAAGGAGGAAGCTACTACATGATAGAGCAAAATCCCTAAAAGGGAAGGCATCTCTGATCAGTACTAGCAAAAAATTACGATCACTCATAAAATCCTCCAAGGCCAGCTTTGAGAGAAAAATTGCACAGGACACTAAAGACAATCATAAGGCTTTTTTCAGTTATGTTAGGAACCTGGGATGCAACTCCCAGACTTGTTCTGAGTTGATTCTAAACGACAAAAAATACACTGAACCCACATACATCGCCAATATCCTGGCAGACAGGTTCAGTGCAAACTTCTCCCCCCCCCAAAAGAGCAAGTATCTATCCCGGCAGAGTGCAGCCTCCCAAACATTTCTGATGCTCAGGTGAAGGCTGCCTTCTCCAAAGCAAAAAACACTGCTTCCATGGGACCAGATGGCGTCCCAGGTTGCATCCTACATGAACTCCAAGAAGAACTAATCCCTCAAGTAAAACTGCTGTACAACCCCAGCCTCACTACAGGATATGTGCCCAAAGAATGGCGTACAGCAACAGTGCTCCCACTCCACAAAGGTGGCGCCTCTACAGACCCTGGAAACTATCTCCCCATAAGCCTGACTAGCCTAGTCTGCAAGGCTATGGAGAGGATCATCATGAAACTCATAAACAAAGACATTGGGGACCTACAGACACTAGATCCTACCCAATTTGGCTTCGTCAAGGGCAGATCCTGCCTTTTGAACCTGGTCAACTTCTTCAAAACAGTCACCAAGGCCATAGATGAAGGGAAGGTAGTCCACACAGCCTATCTGGACCTCGCAAAGGCATTTGACACAATACCCCACTCGGGCACCATAGATAAGCTATCCAGCCTAAATATAAACCCCTATGTCACAAGATGGGTCACAAACTGGCTCAAAGACAGAACCCACAGAGTCAGGGTTGCTGGAGCCATGTCAGACTCGAAACCGGTCACAAGTGGTGTCCCACAAGGTTCTGTCCTGGGACCACTCTTGTTCGGTATTTACTTTTCTGAGGTACAGGCCAACGTGGGAGGACTATGGCTCACCAAGTTTGCAGATGACTGCAAACTGGGCGCCATAATCGACTCTTCAGCTGACACAAACATCCTTCAAAAAGGTCTCAAAGAGACGGATAACTGGTGCCAGAGCCATGGTCTAAAGCTAAATGCCAAAAAGTGTATAGTCATACCCTTTGGCAAAAACAATGTGCCCACAAATTACCACATAGGTGGTAACCCATTAAGTACAGAGAAAGTAATTAGGGATCTGGGGACCCAAGTTGATAGCAATCTCTCTTTGACAACCACATTGCCAAAGTGGTTAGAAAGACCTTCTACATAGCCCACCTCATCATGAAAGGATTCACATCTAGATCAAGAGAGGTAATCGTGGTTCCTTTATTCATCCCTCATCAGGCCCATCATAGAATACAATGCCCCCTTAGGGATGTACCTTACCCGACACCTGCAGCAATTAGAAAGACCCCAAAAGTACCTCACCAGGAGGATCAAGGGACTCAAACAGATGCCATATGCTGCTCGGTTAAAAAAACTCCAGCTCTACTCAGTTGCATACCGCCTACTTCGAGGAGATCTATGCCTGACATATAAAGCTATGTCCAACCCAGAATTAATGGACATGCTCCACCTCAGTAAATCTAAATCCCTTAGAGCCACTTGGACTTGAACCTGAGCACAGAAATAAATAGAACATGCTGGAGGGACAGATTCATAACCCAGAGGCTCCCTTCGCTCTGGAATAGAATTCAAATTCATGTTAGGCAGAGCACCTCACTGACTCTCTTCAAGAAGAATCTTGATGAGTGGATGGGGGATCGTAGGTTTGTCCCAGGGATTACTTCCGTGTCACTATTAGACAGAGGCACAGTAAACTAAACTTTAAAAAGGGCACAGTATACTCAAATCAAGGGGTGGCGTAAGCCAAACACAATCGGGCTAGGCTTATAAATGCCCCAGGGCAGATAGCCTAGTATGAACTTATGAACCTATAAGACTGTAGTACTAGAGATTTTGCATTCCAGAAGTACTGCTAGGCAAAAGCAATGGTCCCACAGAATTTAACATATTTGCCATTCCAGTTCCCATGCCCTTGAAAATGACACTTTGGCCACTGTTCTGAAACCCTCATTCAAAGAAATTGCACTCTTGCAACTGATGGAGAAACTTCAGCCTTGGGCTGATTTCAGATGGGGCCATGGTATACATACATGTATTCAGATTTCCAAACATGATTCCATGCAACTGTAATACTCGCAAATCGCAATGCACCTTTATGACACCATGTTTTTAAATCCCTACCTTGATTTTTTTCCCCAGTGCACAAAGACAAAATGTAGCACCCTCCATTTAAATAAATAGATAGATATATATCTCAGTGATATCTGTTGGGTGGTCCTGACAAACACAACTTTGAATTGTAATTTGTATATTGTCTGTTTTTGTACACAATGTCTGTTCTTCATACAATATTTTTATAGTCAGGAAATGTGCTTGTGTGCAATGTACTGCATTCACTCACCCTCAGTCAGTCACTCACTCACCCTCAGTCAGTCACTCACTCACTCACCCTCAGTCACTTACTCACAGCCTCACTCACACCCTCACTCACGCCCTCACTCACTCACTCACCCTCAGTCACTCACTCACTCACCCTCAGTCACTCACTCACCCTCACTCACTCTTCACTTACCCTCAGTCACTCACTCACCCTCACTCTCACTCATTCACCCTCACTCTCACTCATTCACCCTCACTCTCACTCACTCACCCTCAGTCACTCACTCACCTTCAGTCACTCACTCACTCACACCCTCACTCACTCTTCACTCACCCTCACTCACACCCTCACTCACTCAATCACCCTCACCCTCACTCACCGTCAGTCACTCACTCACCCTCAGTCACTCACTCACCCTCAGTCTCTCATTCACTCACCCACCTTCATTCACTCACCCTCAGTCACTCACACACTCACACTCACCCTCACTCACCCTCACCTACTCACCCTCACTTACTCACTCACCCTCAGTCACTAACTCACCCTCACTCACTCACCCTCAGTCACTCAATCACTCTCACTCACTCTCACTCACTCAATCACCCTCACTCACCGTCAGTCACTCACTCACCCTCAGTCACTCATTCACTCACCCACCTTCATTCACTCACCCTCAGTCACTCACCCACTCACACTCACCCACCCTCACTCACCCTCACTCTCACCCACTCACCCTCACTTACTCACCCTCAGTCACTCACTCAATCACTCTCACTCACTCACTCACCCTCACTCACCCACCCTTACTCACTCACCCTCACTCACCCTCACTCACCCTCAGTCACTCACTCAATCACTCTCACTCACTCTCACTCACTCACTCACCCTCACTCTCACTCACTCACCCACCCTCACTCACTCACTCACCCTGACTCAACCTCACTCACTCACTAACTCACTCACTCACCCTCTCATACTCACCCACTCACCCTCACTCACTCACCCTCACTCACTAATTCACTCTAACTCAATCACTCTCACTCACTATCAGCCACTCACTCACCCTCAGTCACACACATACTCTCACACTGACACACACACACACACACACACACACACACACACACACACACACACACACACACACACACACACACACACTCACACACACACACACACTCACACACACACACACACACACACACACACACACACACACTCACACACACACTCACACACACACTCACACACACTCACACACTCACACTAAAACAATACAATAGCAATACTGCAATAGGGAATGGACGGCAAACTGATAACAGGTTCATAGTTACTGGTTATCTTCACAAGAAAGGAGTGCATCATCCACCCCATTTGCAATGCTGTACAGTTTCACAAATGCATCTATGTACAGTCTGAGTAGAACCCACAGCCTTCTGCATCAAAAGCTAATACACTACCTGTTGTGCTATTAGCAATGCAAGCAGACATAAGCAGCACTAAACTTTTGCGCCCCTGCATCTTTCAGCTCCTTGATAAAATCTACTCGATCAGCTGTATCTATGAACTTCGCAGCACAAGAAATCCCGAGAGAGGAAACATTTCCACCTTGCTTGCAGTCACACACATACACACACACACACACACACACACACACACACACACACACACACACACACACACACACACACACACACACACACACACACACACACAAACACACTTGGCCCTTGCTTGCAGTCAGAATCTGGACATTGAAACAGCACTGAAATAGACATCCAAAGATAATACATTTAGCCAGTGTTAGTTAAAGTTTAACTTTAGGTTTGGGCTATGTTCAAATCACAGACCCGTTGCAGACAAAAAATGCACATGTTCTTGAATACACCTTCCTGATTGTATATAATTATATTCCTTGTGCAATGCAGTACAGTTTTAGCGGGTGTAAACAGTGAAAAAAAATGCATGCACCAATAATGACAACACTGCCAAGTTCTGAACATTTCCATCACAATTCTAGTCAGACTGCTATAGTCCATCAGAATCAGTACATATGTACAATCTCTGAATTAGTAAAAAAGTCATGTCAATAATTCCACATTAAAGAGATCTGTAACTAATGGAGAGGTTGCTGCTAGCAAACAATTTTCTAAGTCATAATGTCATCAACAAATAAAGTCCATGTTGCCTTAGTGGAATAAATTGCCTTATACTAAAACAATAAGCTAGTAATACTGCAATAAGGAATGGACGGCAAACTGATAACAGGTTCATAGTTATTGATCATCTTCACCAGAAAGGAGTGCATCATCCACCACATTTGCAATGCAGTACAGTTTCACACATGCATCTGTGTACAGTGTGAGTAGAACCCACAGTCTTCTGCATCAAAAGGAAATACACTACCTGTTGTGCTATTAGCAATACAAGCAGACATAAGCAGCACTAAACTTTTGTGCCCCTGCATCTCTCAGCTCCTTGTAAAATCGACTCAGTCAGCTGTATCTATGAACTTTACAGCACAAGAAATCGGGAAAGAGGCCAAATTTCACCCTTGCTTGCAATCACACACACACTTTTCCCTTGCTTGCAGTCACACACACACTTGCCCCTTGTTTGCAGTCACACACACACACATTGCCCCCTTGCTGGCAGTTACACACACACACTTGCCCCCTTGCTTGCAGTCTCACACACACACACACACACACACACACACACACACTTGCCCCCTTACTTGCAGTCACATACACACACACACACACACACACACACACACACACACACACACACACACACACTTGCCCCCTTGCTTGCAGTCACATACACACACACACACACACACACATGCCCCCTTGCTTGCAGTCACACACATACACACTCGCCCCCTTGCTTGCAGTCACACACACACACACACACACATACAAACTTGCCCCCTTGCTTGCAGACACACACACACACTTGTCCCCTTGCTTGCAGTCACACACACACACTTGCCCCCTTGCTTGCAGTCACACACACACACACACACACACACACACACACACACACACACACACACACACACACTTCTCCCCTTGCTTGCAGTCACACACCCACACTTGCACCCTTGCTTGCCGTCTCCCACACACACTTGCCCACTTGATTGCAGTCACACACACATACACACACACACTTGCCCCCTTGCTTGCAGTCACACACACACACACACACACACACACACACACACACACACACACTTGTCCCCTTGCTTGCAGTCGCACACACACATACACTTGCCCCATTGCTTGCGGTCACACACACACTTGCCTTTTGCTTGCAGTCACACACACAGTCACACTTGCCGCTTCCTTGCAGACTCCCACACACACTTGCCCCTTGCTGGCAG
>NC_056732.1:1843457011-1843462011 GCF_019279795.1 Protopterus annectens | reverse complement strand
CCATTTATTAGGTTAACAGTGGGCTGGGCAAGGCAGCGATGACATCACAATATGCGAGGATCACAGGGATTCTGTACAGCATGCAAATAAGGCAGTGTTTACATCACGTTGGGGGAGGAAACATCCCGTGATCTTCAGCAAGAGCTATGGCAGATGTGACATCATTATTTAAGAGCCGGCTAGATGGTTTTCAACTTGGTTTTAAAAATGAAAGTAAAATAGTATGGAAAGGTATGAAGCCTAAGCTGTAAAACAGTTTAGTGGATTATCTTTTAAAGCTGCAGTTATGTTTTTTTGAGGCTGTATCACATAACAGGGATTTAACCAAGACAAAAAGTAACGCTTCTGTCCAAAGGTCCAAACTTGAAAAGGGATTTAGGGAGACATCAGGTAGAGCTATTTGATTTGATATCCCGTTGTTTTCCTTTAACAAACTGTGACATCTCTACATATGTCAGCTGTATCCATGAACTTCGCAGCACAAGAAATCGGGAAAGAGGCCAAATTTAACCCTTGCTTGCAGTCACATACACACTTGCCCCCTTGCTTGCAGTCACACACACACACACACACACACTTGCCCCCTTGCTTGCAGTCACACACACACACACACACACACACACACACACACACACACACACACACACTTGCCCCTTGCTTGCAGTTACACACACACACACGCGCACACACACAAACACTTGCCCCCTTGCTTGCAATCACACACACACACACACTTGCCCCCTTGCTTGCAGACACACACACACACACACACACTTGCCCCCTTGCTTGCAGTCACACACACACACTTGCACCCTTGTTTGCAGTCACACACACTTGTCCCCTCGCTTGCAGTCACACACACACACACACACACACACACACACACACACACACACACACTTGCCCCTTGCTTGCAGTCACACACACACACACACACACACACACACTTGCCCCTTGCAGTCACACACACACACACACACACACACACACACACTTGCCCCCTTGCTTGCAGTCACACACACACACACACACACACACACACACTTGCCCCCTTGCTTGCAGTCACACACACACACACACACACACACTTGCCCCCTTGTTTGCAGTCACACACACTTGTCCCCTTGCTTGCAGTCACACATCCACACTTGCGCCCTTGCTTGCAGTCTCCCACACACACTTGCCCCTTGCTTGCAGTCACACACACACACACACACACACACTTGCCCCTTGCTTGCAGTCACACACACACACACACACACACACACACACACACACACACACACACACTTGCCCCTTGCTTGCAGACACACACACACACACACACACACACACACACACACACACACACACACTTGTCCCCTTGCTTGCAGTCGCACACACACATACACTTGGCCCCTTGCTTGCGGTCACACACACACACTTGCCTCTTGCTTGCAGTCACACACACACTTCACACTTGCCCCCTTGCTTGCAGTCTCCACACACACTTGCCCCTTGCTTGCATTCACACACACACACACACACACACACACACTTGCCCATTGCTTGCATTCACAACACACACACTTGCCCCTTGCTGTCATACACACACACACACACACACACACACACACACTTGCCCCTAGTTTGCATTCACACACACACACTTGCCCCTTGTTTGCATTCACACACACACTTGTCCCTTGCTTGCAGTCACACACACACACTTGCCCTTTGCTTGCAGTCACACACACACACACACACACACACACACACACACACACACACACACACACTTGCCCCCTTGTTTGCAGTCACACACACTTGTCCCCTTGCTTGCAGTCACACATCCACACTTGCACCCTTGCTTGCAGTCTCCCACACACACTTGCCCCCTTGCTTGCAGTCACACACACACACACACACACACACACACACACACACACACACACACACTTGCCCCCTTGTTTGCAGTCACACACACACACACACACACACACACACACACTTGCCCCCTTGCTTGCAGACACACACACACACACACACACACACACACACACTTGTCCCCTTGCTTGCAGTCGCACACACACATACACTTGGCCCCTTGCTTGCGGTCACACACACACTTGCCTCTTGCTTGCAGTCACACACACACTCACACTTGCCCCTTGCTTGCAGTCTCCCACACACACTTGCCCCTTGCTGGCAGTCTCCCACACACAGACACACATACACTTGCCCCCTTGCTTGCGGACACACACACACACACTTGCCCCCTTGCTTGCATTCACACATACAAACTTGCCCCTTGCTTGCAGTCACACACACACACACACTTGTCCCTTGCTTGCAGTCACACACACACACTTGCCCTTTGCTTGCAGTCACACACACACACACACACACACACACACACACACACACACACACACACACGCCCCCTTGCTTGCAGTCACACACACACACACACACACTTGCCCCCTTGCTTGCAGTCACACACACACACACACACACACACTTGTCCCCTTGCTTGCAGTCACACACCCACACTTGCCCCCTTGCTTGCAGTCTCCCACACACACTTGCCCCCTTGCTTGCAGTCTCCCACACACACTTGCCCCTTGCTTGCATTCACACACAAACTTGCCTCTTGCTTGCAGTCTCGCACACACACACACACACACACACACACACACACACACACACACACACACACACACAAACATACTTGCCCCTTGCTTGCAGTCACACACACACACATACTTGCCCCTTGCTTGCAGTCACACACACACACACACACACACACACACACACACTTGCCCCTTGCTTGCAGTCACACACACACACACTTGCCCCTTGCTTGCAGTCACACACACACACACACACACACACACACACACACACACACACACACTTGCCCCCTTGCTTGCAGTCACACACACACACACACACACACACACACACACACACACACACACACACACACACACACACACACTTGCTTGCAGACACACACACACACACACACACACACACACACACACTTGCCCCCTTGCTTGCAGTCACACACACACACACACACTTGCCCCCTTGTTTGCAGTCACACACACTTGTCCCCTTGCTTGCAGTCACACATCCACACTTGCACCCTTGCTTGCAGTCTCCCACACACACTTGCCCCCTTGCTTGCAGTCACACACACACACACACACACACACACACACACACACACACACTTGCCCCTTGCTTGCAGTCACACACACACACACACACACACACACACACACACACACACACACACACACACACACTTGCCCCCTTGCTTGCAGACACACACACACACACACACACACACACACACACACACACACACACACTTGTCCCCTTGCTTGCAGTCGCACACACACATACACTTGGCCCCTTGCTTGCGGTCACACACACACTTGCCTCTTGCTTGCAGTCACACACACACTTCACACTTGCCCCTTGCTTGCAGTCTCCCACACACACTTGCCCCCTTGTTTGCAGTCTCCCACACACAGACACACACACACTTGCCCCCTTGCTTGCGGACACACACACACACACACACACACACACACACACACACACACTTGTCCCCTTGCTTGCATTCAGACACACACACTTGCCCCCTTGCTTGCGGTCATACACACACACACACACACACACACACACACACACTTGCCCCCTTGCTTGCATTCACACATACAAACTTGCCCCTTGCTTGCAGTCACACACACACTTGTCCCTTGCTTGCAGTCACACACACACACTTGCCCTTTGCTTGCAGTCACACACACACACACACACACACACACACACACACACACACACACACACACACACACACACTTGCCCCCTTGTTTGCAGTCACACACACTTGTCCCCTTGCTTGCAGTCACACATCCACACTTGCACCCTTGCTTGCAGTCTCCCACACACACACTTGCCCCTTGCTTGCAGTCACACACACACACACACACACACACACACACACACACACACACACACACACACACACACACACACACTTGCCCCCTTGCTTGCAGTCACACACACACACACACACACACACACACACACACACACACACACACACACACACACACACACACACACACACACACACACACACACACACACTAAAATGGACAAGCACGGCAGCTTCAAGTTTAAAACGGAGGAAGCCCAGCAGCTTCAAATAAAATGGAGCATTACTTTAAAAAAAAAAAAAAGAAAAAAAATTACTCAAAACAGAAGCGCAAGGCAGTAGCAACGAATAAATAGCAGCTTCATGTGTAAAACAGAGCAAGCCCAGCAGCATAACGAATAAAACAAGAGCATTAATATTACAAAATAAATAAAAAACATGAACAAGACAGAAACACAAAGCAGTAGCAAGGAATAAACAGCCCAGCAATAGAAACGAACAGCCAGAAACATTACAAAACATCAGCAGCAGCATACAATAGCGAAGCACAAGGCACTAATAGACTACAGAAAACACAAAATATAGCACCAAATATAGCATAGATAATTAAAAACACCAACTAAAAAAACTCGGCAGTAATACACTTACTTCAGAAGGAAACCGGAAGGCAGCATGCACAGAAACACAGGCCGACTCGAGAATGCAGAGGACGCCAGCATTACACTCAAAACCTAACCTGGCAGCAGTATAATTAATAAGCACACAAATATAACCCTGGATCAAAACGTAAAGAAGTAGGCCAAGCTAAAAATTCAGCAGCAAAAGTGAAGCACGTGTCACCCTTACAAATAGAAAAAATGAACTCTACTAATGTGTACTTTAAAACGCGGGAGGACAAAATATCAGGACTAGGAAGGCATAGAAACAGGGACAAATTACATTTTGGATACACTAGTAAGAAGTAATAAGACTTACCTTAACTATGAAGTAGCAAAACGCTGGAGAAGATGCAGGCAATACGCACTTTTTTGAAGAGCTTCACACGAACAGAGTCGACCGGATTTGC
>NC_056732.1:1843369511-1843452011 GCF_019279795.1 Protopterus annectens | reverse complement strand
AAAACTCAGCAGCAAAAGTGAAGCACGTGGCACCCTTACAAATAGAAAAAATTAACTCTACTAATGTGCACTTTAAAGCTCAGGAGGACAAAATATCAAGGCTAGGAAGGCATAGAAACAGGGACAAATTACATTTTGGATACACTAGTAAGAAGTAATAAGACTTACCTTAACTAAGAAGTAGCAAAACGCTGGAGAAGATGCAGGCAATACACACTTTTCTGAAGAGCTTCACACGAACAGAGTCGACCGGATTTGCTACCACAGAAAAGGAGTTCCACACAACACCTAGTCCATTTATTAGGTTAACAGTGGGCTGGGCAAGGCAGCGATGACATCACAATGTGGGAGGATCACAGGGATTCTGTACAGCATGCAAATAAGGCAGTGTTTACATCACGTTGGGGGAGGAAACGTCCCGGGATCTTCAGCATGAGCTATGGCAGATGTGACATCATTATTTAAGAGCCGGCTAGATGGTTTTCAACTTGGTTTTAAAAATGAAAGTAAAATAGTACGGAAAGGTATGAAGCCTAAGCTGTAAAACAGTTTAGTGGATTATCTTTTAAAGCTGCGGTTATGTTTTTTTGAGGCTGTATCACATAACAGGGATTTAGGGAGACATCAGGTAGAGCTATTTGATTTGATATCCCGTTGTTTTCCTTTAACAAACTGTGACATCTCTACATATGCACAGCATACAGACAGTTCTTTTACCATGTTGTACGTACTAATACTGTCTTCAAAATTAGGTACTTAGCATGTTGACAATTTCCATAGGAAAGTTATTTGCCAAAATATGAAAAAAATTCATAATTTTCATAACCTAAGCCATAAACAAACTGTGAAATCTGTACATGTGTACAGCCCATGGGCACAGTTCTTTTACCGTGTTGTAAGGAGTAACACCGTCTTCAAAATGAGGTATTACTTAGCAGAATGACATGCTCCCTAGCAAAGTTATTTACCAAAATATGAAAAAAATCTAATTTCGATAACCCAAGTCCTAAACAAACTATGATATCTGTACATGTGTACAGCCCACAGTCACAGTTCTTTTACCATGTTGTGAGGACTAACAGTCTTCAAATGAGGTATTACTTAGCATGTTAACATGTTTCTCAGCAAAGTTATAATTACAATTCTTTTACTGTTTTGTAAGTAGTGAAAACATTTTTCATGAAATGTAATGGACTTTCCGTTACCATATTGGTCCTTACTGGCTGTGGTTCTTTTCCATCTTTGGTCACTAGGTACATGTTGCCAGTATGTCCTGCATTGCTGCCATCACTCTATTGTGTAGATCAGTCAAGAACAGGTCAATGCCATCTTTATTTAGGTAAACTCCATCATTTCTGAAAAGGTGATCATCTTCTGCAGTGATGCTGTTATGGCTGATTGTTGATCTGCTGACCCTGTGCAACAATTCATGCATGAACCCATTCTGTAACCATCTGGCTGTATGTGCTGCCCATTGATTGTTTGCATGTCTCCAGTTCCCCTGCTCCTGAAGCCATGTCACTGTCACAAGGTAGGAGTGCCTGCACAGGGAAGAACATTCGGATGGTATATACCTGCACAAAGGCACTTGAAAAGCAACACACCAGAAAACTATTTAGTGACTGTGTGATACAGGCAATTACTACATGATACGATGTTCAAGTGCAGTAGTTCACAAAAGTATGAAGCATATAACCACAATGGGACTTTACTGTGTATCACACAAATTGTAAAAATGACAGAAATAAACTGGCAGGGGCGTGGCTTGAAATTACTCCACTTAGACAAATACCCAAATCTGGCTCGTGCATTCATCAGTGTGATAACGACTTTTACTTATGTGAATAACAGTGATAGCTGCTGAGAGTTTTACCTGAAAAGTGATAATGACTCAGGGTTATACTGTAACTGTACATATTGTTACAATGTTACCTGAGAAGTGATAATGACTCAGGGTTATACTGTAACTGTACATATTGTTACAATGTTACCTGACAAGTGATAATGACTCAGTGCTATAGTGTAACTGCACTTATTGTTAATGTGCTAATGACCTGCATTTCATTCCTACAAAGTTATGGATGCTGAGGTCAGAGGTGATAATTGCTGCACATAACCTGTTCAGGAGGCATTCATTATATTATTTGTGCAGCTGCTATGCAACACAGACTCATTATCATCAATATGGACAAGACCTGAGTAATTCAGTAAAATACTATATCACTTAGATATTAATGAGCCAGTAAAAATAGTCTAACACTTGTATATTACTGAGCACTTTCTCCCACCTAAATTCCACACATGATTGACAAAGCCAGGAAAAATGCCCAAAATATAAGGTAGTTCCACGCTGGTAGTAATCAGCAAGTAATAACCTTTGTCTCAGTCAGGCAACTACTGAGTATAATCAGAAATAGAATAATACAAGCAGAAATTTCAAACTTATCTGGTTGATTTGTGTAATATTTGGACAAAAAGTAGTAATTCATGTTATCTCACCTAACCATCCCTCTGGTTACAATAAGACACAGAAGTAAAAAAAGCACAAATACTGGCCAAAATATCTGGTTGAGCAATGCCAACAATCAGCAATAAAATATTGAGCCTCTCATACCACCCAGACATTATTCAGTAAAAAGAAAAACTGAATCACAATGTATGTTCAGAACATTTGGATATATTTATCAGCACTGTTCCTGTTATCCACCATTTCAACATAATCTGGGAAACTTTTTAAAATATTAGTATTGCTAACTTGAGATATTGATGGAACAAGATAATGTGACATTAAACATTTTTGGAAGTAAAAGTCTGTAACCATAATTATAATATTATTGTCCTTTATTAAGGGTAATTCATAACCTTTTCTCCATAAGTCATTGGTTTTAGGAGGGATAAAGAAGAACAGAGCTAAAATTTGCATGAAAACCAGGAAAGTTTCCTGAAGATCAGGGACACTTTAGAGGTACGACTCTGCAAACAGTGTTGTGTTTACAACAAAGATAGCCGTGTCAACTATTTATGCAAACAGACTCTAGTTAACTACAAAAAATACAGAAATAATTACAGTAATCATACTAATCATAGTAATAGTCTGTCTGGCCAATATCTTGCATCTGTAAGGTATGCCAAACTCTCATAATATATGTGGATGAGTATTATTTTACAGGTTTTCTGTTTTTGCCTGCAACAAAAAATGGGCCCTGTCCAGCCGGCCAATTCCATTTACCAGAAGATGAGAACTGTTTTCCTTCGATACCTATAGCCTGCACTATAATGGACAAAACAACAGAAAAGAACATTTATAAAACTGCAGTAGATCTGATTGTGTATTGTCCATTTATGAAAAGGCTTTTCCCTGACACATTAATCAATTATTTTCCCCAGTAACCCCTTCGGTTGTTTGTGTCGTGCATGCAGAAGCACCAAAATGACCCAGTAAACTATGTTGCCCAGTGTTCACTTCAGCAGTCTGACCATGTATGCACAACCTCTTCATTATTATGTCCAGGTATACACCTGCAACAGCATGAGACATTCACTCAAGCCACCCCTTCAGTAAAATATTGAAGTATGCACAATCGCCAAAATGAGACATTTCAACAAATGACCTTTCAGTAACATTTGAAAGTCTGTGCAACCATGAAAATGAAGCATTCACCAAAGTGACCCCTTCAATAAAATGTTGATGTATGCACAAGCACCAGAATAAAATATTTCCCCAAAACGACCCTTCAGTAACATTTCTTGGTATGTACAAGCACCAAAATGAAACAACCACCCATGCGATCCCCTTATGTGCAGGTAGATAATTGCTGCACATTACCTGTTGAGCAGACATTCATTATATTCCTGGTACAAGTGTAATATAAGACTGAGTCATTACCATTTGTTAGGAAAAGACCAGAGTAATTCAGTAAAAGTTGTACAACACTTATGTATTACTGAGCCCTTCCTCTCATCTAAATTCTGCGCATGACTGACAAAGCCAAATATTGTCCAAAATATATGGTTGCTCCATGCTGGAATTAGAGTACAAGCAATAATATTTATTTACAAGGCATGTCAACCTGGTAAAGGGTGTTAAAGCCACTGGTTACTGGCAAGTTGCACATGGCCTTTGGTCTGTCTGACTATGAATCAATGAATCTATAACTCAAATATGATTGATACTTGTAACTGACTGTAATCTTGACTGATCAGAAATTCAAAATAACAAGGGACAGAGAACCTCATATGGTCAAAATAGGGGACCCCATCTCCTCCAGTAGACCCATTACCAGTGGTGCTCCAGAGGAATCGGTTTTGGGTCCCCTGTTTGGAATCTACCTCTCTGAAGTACAGGCTACATTTAAAGGCATGTGGCTGTCAAAGTCTGCTGATGACTGCAAACTGGGAGTGATCACTGAAGACCCTAGCAATGTCAATATCCTGTAAGAAGGTCTTACACAGACTAGTGATTGGTGCCAAAGTCATGGTCCTAAACTTAATGCATAAAATGCATCACCATCCCCTTCGGTAGGCGTGATGTTCCTGCAAACTACCACATCAGTTGCAAAATCCTAAGCACACAGTCAGTGGTGAGAGATCTGGGGCAAACAGGTTGACAGCAACCTTAACTTTGATCACCATGTCTCCACAGTGGTAAGAAGGGCAATTTATATTGCTCATCAGTAACCAACCTAGGAAGCCATTCTTTCAAAATAATGCTGTAATCATTACAAACACCATTGCAGAACACAGCTTGGCTATCAGTCTTTCACTTACAGTATGTTATGGCCCATCAGAACTAAACAAATGGAATATAAAGGGCAAGCAAAGTCAAAAGGTAACCTACACACTCAATTCTGTATGTACAAACTCAGCAAACAACCATACCACTAATGGGAAAACAGCCATACCACTAACGGTACTAGGTATGCCCTGAGGAGATGTTGCAGGAATCATAAAGTTATTGATACAGAGTTCCAAGCTGCAAGCCTGCCAAAGGGAAAATACAGAGAACTAATGATATGAAGTCACTAGAGCTGTAGACAACGGCAAGGTAGTGCACACAGCCTATCTTGACCTCGTCAAGGCTTTCGATACCACCCCCTACTCTGGAATTATAGATAAACTCACTAAACTGGGCATAAATCCCTATGTCACAAGATGGGTGGCCAGCTGGCTCACTGACAGAACCCACACAGTAAAAGTAGCCAACTCCATGTCCGACTTCGAACCAGTGATGAGTGGAGTACCACAGGGTTTGGTCCTGGGTCCTCTCCTGTTCGGCATCTATTTCTCTGAAGTGTAGGCCAACACAGAAAGTCTTTGGCTAACAAAGTCCGCAGATAACTGTAAGCTGGGAGCCATACTAGAATCATCTAATGATGTAGACATTCTACAAAAGGGCCTCACAGAGACAGATTTTTCGTGTCAAAGTCATGGCTTCAAGCTCAATGCCAAGAAGTGCATTGTCATCCCCTTTGGGAAAAACTCTGTACCCATGAACTACCACATAGGCGGTAGCTCACTAAACACTGAAAGTGTGATAAGAGACCTCAGGGCACAGGTGGACAGTAGTCTCTCCTTTGATAACCACATCACCACAGTAGTCAGGAAATCCTTCTATGTGGCACACCTCATCACAAAAGGGTTCTCCTCTAGAAAAAAGGAGGTCATTGTTCCTCTCTGCTCATCCCTCATCAGACTCACTATAGAGTACAATGCCCCATTTGGCATGTATCTCACAAGACACCTACAACATTTGGAAAGGCCACAGAAATACCTCACTAAGAGGATTATCAGCCTCAAACAGATGCCATATACAGACCATCTCAAAAAACTCCAGCTCTACTCCGTCGCATATCACCTACTCAGAGGCAATCTCTGCCTAACATACAAAGCTATATCAAACCCAGAGGTGTTGGACATGCTACACTTAAAGAAATCCCAATTTCTCTGAACCACACACTCCAGGGACCTAAACCTTGTCACCACAATAAACAGAACATGCTAAAGGGATAGATTCCTGTCCCAGAGACTTCCCAAACTCTGGAACAGGCTACCTATTCATGTCAAGCAAAGCTCCTCATTGGCCCTCTTTAAGAAAAATCTTGACAACTGGATGGAAAATAGAAAATTCACCCCGAGGATCACTTCTGTGGCACTGCTTGACAGGGGCACAGGAAAATAATTTTCTTGGGTGGCGAAAGCCAGGGAACCTTTTTGGCTAGGCTTATATAGGCCCCAGGGCCGATAGCCTAGTACCTACCTATGAACCTATGAACCTATGAGTGCATGTGTGATCTGATCAATCCTGACCTGGACATGCAGCTGACTGTGAGTTTCTCCTTGTCCAGCCTGGTGAGTGAGACATCAATGTGTCTCACTATTGTGTCTCCAATGACAAGAAAATTTGTTTTTGAGTTTTACACCTTACATGCTTGATAGGTGTGACACTGGTGTTACTGTGTGTCATGGGTGCTGTGGGAATGTATTAGTTGTAGTAGTCTTGTGTTTTGGATGCCTCTGGTGTTTCGGTAAGTTCTTTGAGAGAACCTCCAAGTATGTTGATTTCTGTGTTCAATGCATACTATATGTATGAGTAGTGTAAAGGGTTGTCAGTGTACATGAGGCAATTGCTACATTGCCTCAAAAAACCCAGGTCAACAAGGTTGGCAGGAGAAACAAGGGTTCATAGGTTCATAGGTTGGTACTAGGTTATCGGCCCTAAGGCCTATGCAAGCCTAGCCATAACAATTCCCTGGAAATTTTTTCCCACAATATTTACTTCTCTGGGCCCCTGTCTAGCAGGGTGACTTACATGATCCCCGGGGTGAATTTCCTATTGCCCATCCAATCATCAAGGTTCCTTTTGAAGAGGGCCAATGAGATACTCTACTTGACATGTATGGGCAGTCTATTCCAGAGTATGGGGAGTCTCTGGGTCAGGAACCTATCCCTCTAGCATGTTTTGTTCAATGTGATGATAAGGTTTAGATCCCTGGAGCGTGTGGCTCTGAGGGATTGGGATTTCTTTAAGTGTTGCATGTCCAACAGCTCAGGATTTGACATGGCCTTGTATGTTAAGCAGAGATCGCCTCTGAGTAGACGATATGCCACAGAGTATAGCTGGAGTTTTTTTAGACGGTCAGCATATGGCATCTGCTTTAGGCCTGTGATTCTTTTAGTGAGGCATTTCTGTGGCCTTTCCAGCTGTTGCAGATGTCTTGTGAGGTACATCCCAAATGGGGCATTATACTCTATAATGGGTCTAATGAGGGATGAGTACAGTGAGACAATGACCTCCTTTTTTTGGATGAAAAGCCCTTAGTGATGAGGTGTGCCCCATAGAAGGATTTCCTGACTGTTTTGGCGATGTAGTTATCGAAAGTGAAACCACTGTCCACTTGTGTCCCTAAGTCTCTCATCACACTTTCGATATTTAGTGTCCTGCCACCTATGTGGTAGTCCATGGGTACATGTTTTTTTTCCAAAGGGGATGACTATACATTTCTTGGCATTAAGCATGAGCCCATTGCTCTGGCACCAGGCATCTGTTTCTGTAAGGCCCTTTTGTAGAATATCCACATAATTTGGGGATTCAATAATGGCTCCCAGTTTGCAGTCATCTGCAAATTTTGTTAGCCAGAGTCCCTTAATGTTGGCCTGTACTTCAGAGAAGTAGATGCCAAACAAGAGTGGTCCCAGGACTGAACCCTGAGGTACTCCACTTGTCACTTGTCTGGAGCTGGATTTGCAGTCGGCTACTTTTACAGTCTGAGTTCTGTCAGTAAGCCAGTTGGCAACCCATCAAGTGACGGTAGAGATTTATGCCCAGCTTAGTAAGTTTATCTATGATTCCAGAGTGGGGGATGGTGTCGAAGGCCTTGGCAAGGTCCAGATAGGCTGTGTGGACCTACTTACCCTCATCCACAGCTCTGGACACCAATTTGAAGAAGTCAATCAGATTCAGGAGACAAGATCGGCCCTTCACAAACCCAAACTGGGTGGGGTCCAGTGTCTGGAGGTTGCCAATGTCTTTGTTTATAAGTTCCATGATAATGCGTTCCATGCCTTTGCAGATCAGGCTTGTCAGACTGATGGGAAGGTAGTTTCCGGGATCCAAGGTGGATCTTCCCTTGTGGAGTGGGATAACTGTAGCTGTGCGCCACTCAGTGGGCACGAAGCCTGAGGTGAGGCTATGATTAAACATGACACTTAGGTGGGGTGCCAGTTCATTTTGTAGTTCATGTAGTGCACAGCCTGGGATGTCATCTGGTCCCATGGATGCTGTATTCTTAGCTTTGGAGAGTGCTGTTTCTACCTGTGTGGCTGTGATTATCGGAATTTGGCAATCTTTTTATATTGAGATGGGCCCTTTAGGGGGTGAGAGGGGAGTGAAGTTGGCACTAAATCGATCTGCCAGGATATTGGCAATATCCTTGGGATCAGTATATTTAATGCCATTCTGTTGTAGTTCAGAGCAGATCTGAGCATTACCATTTAAATTCTTGACATAACTATAGAATGCCTTCTGGTTGTCTTTGGAATCTTTGGCAATTTTATTTTCGTAACTAGCTTTTGAGGATTTTATGAGGGATCTCAGCTTCTTACTGAGGCTGGTGAGGGAGTTTTTTGCATCCTGGGATTTTCCTCTTTTCTGCAACAGTTTCTTCTTTCTGTTGTATAGTTTGTTTATAGCAGGGACCACCAGACTGGCTTCCTTTTTTTGGAGAAGAGCATCTTGGTTCTATTTGGGATGGCACGATTCATGCATGAGTGGATGTGCTCATACAGTGCCTTAGTGTAGGATTCTGCAGTCAAACTTCCAGATCCTGTCTGCGTGGGTGTTGTGAAGTTTGTCACTTCTAACTTCAGTAACATGAAGTTGGCTTTGGAGAAGTTTTTTAAGGAGGTTTCCTTACTGGGGGTGGGGGTGGGATGTGGATGTCAAGGGTGATTTGCTTATGGTCAGACCTGACCAATGAGGGGGTGACCACTGGTGTGGAGCATCTATCTCCCATGTTGGTAATGACCAGGTCTAGGATATTGGAGCCCCTGGTGGGACAATGGATTAGTTGATCCAGGGCATTGGAATTTATGAATTCCAAGAACCATTGGGAAAAGGAGTTGGGAAAGGGTAGTTCAACTATCCATAATGCTGGGTTGAAGACTTTAATTACAAAGGAGGCCTTTTCAGGATCGATCAAGGAGGAGCTCAGTGGATGGATATTTCTGCTGGGGATTTTGCTGGTGGTTTAACAGGGTACAGCTCACTGTCAGTATTTCTTTGACGGGAAATTACTAAGGATGAGATTTACAGTAATGTGCTACAGCTGTATCTCTGGGAAAATTGTTGAATTTATCTGTCTGACTGTGGCACACAAATGAGCAGCAATGCACAGTGCTGCATGATGGGCAAACAAACAGAAACCTGCTCAAACACATGGCTTAAATACCAGAAGCTAAAAACTTGAAAAAAAATTTGAAAAGGTTCAAAAGGACCAATGAATATGCTTACTTTAAGCCTTAGTAGACCAACCAGCCTTCACCAGACAGGTTCCATCAGCACAATCCTCTCACATGAGTGCAGAAAGGCCCCTTTTTAATCAAAGATAGCCTAGAAACATGCTCAGAACAAATATCCACTACAAACAGACCCAAGCACAGCAATCCTGTATCTGGACTATGCTACATCTACTAGCTATCCTGGTTTTGGTGGGACCATTGTTTGAACACCTAAAAACGTCCCTCTTTCTCTCTGTTTTTGAAATACCTCTGCTGACCATACTGCTATGGACATACTGATATTATCTTACTACTTAACTAGTGACGTACTGATATTATCTTACTACTTAACTAGTGACATACTGATATTATCATACTACTTAACTAGTGATGTACTGATATTATCATACTACTTAACTAGTGAGGTACTGATATTATCATACTACTTAACTAGTGACATACTGATATTAACATACTACTTAACTAGTGACGTACTGATATTATCATACTACTTAACAAGTGACATACTGATATTATCTTACTACTTAACTAGTGACGTACTGATATTATCATACTACTTAACTAGTGATGTACTGATATTATCTTACTACTTAACTAGTGATGTACTGATATTATCATACTACTTAACTAGTGATGTACTGATATTATCATACTACTTAACTAGTGACGTACTGATATTATCATACTACTTAACTAGTGACATACTGATATTATCATACCAATTAACTAGTGACGTGCTGATATTATTATACTACTTTACCAGTGACGTACTGATATTATCATACTACTTTACCAGTGACGTACTGATATTATCATACTACTTAACTAGTGACGTACTGATATTATCATACTACTTAACTAGTGATGTACTGATATTATCATACTACTTAACTAGTGACGTACTGATGTTATCTTACTACTTAACTAGTGATGTACTGATATTATCATACTACTTAACTAGTGACGTACTGATATTATCATACTACTTAACTAGTGACGTACTGATATTATCATACTACTTAACTAGTGACGTACTGATATTATCATACTACTTAACTAGTGATGTGCTGATATTATCATACTACTTTACCAGTGATGTGCTATTATCATACTACTTTACCAGTGACGTACTGATATTATCATACTACTTAACTAGTGATGTACTGATATTATCTTACTACTTTAACTAGTGACGTACTGATATTATCTTACTACTTAAGTAGTGGCGTACTGATATTATCATACTACTTAACTAGTGATGTACTATTATCATACTACTTAACTAGTGATGTACTGATATTATCATACTACTTAACTAGTGACGTACTGATATTATCTTACTACTTAACTAGTGACATACTGATATTATCATACTACTTAACTAGTGACGTACTGATATTATCATATTACTTAACTAGTGACGTACTGATATTATCATACTACTTAACTAGTGACATACTGATATTATCATACTACTTAACTAGTGACGTACTGATATTATCTTACTACTTAACTAGTGTCTAATCCACATCTAACCACTCTCTCTCCCTTCTTAGATGGTACCAAAAAACAACTGTATCTACCCCTGAAAGCTACTTATCTACCCCTGAAAGCTACTTGATCCTGTCCACTGTCAGCTGCCACTCCAACTATGTATCTTCTCTGATATTCCCCTCATCTATGTATTTTTACCTGCATTTTTTGCCAATAACATCTAAATTTGTAGAGCCCCTGGTCATCTACTGCACATGGCCAGCTATCCCCAGCACCCCTTGACTTCCTCCAAACTACTTCTCCCCGTATAGATGTTACCTACTGCCTATCTCCCATCCTGCTTGCTGCTGTCACTTACATGCACTCAACAATTTTCACTGCTCTTTCATCTCATCACCTTTTTCCTCTCCACTCACTCTATTCTCAGTACCCATCAACCCTTCCCTGTTACTCACTAGCTGCACTGCTTAGCCTCTAACTTTCCCCTCAGACTGCTTCTCTTTCATTGTAATATATCACAATAAAACTGTTGAGCAGTATCTTGTATTGCTCATAACTGGCTTCTCACACTTAACATTGCCTTGTATATACTTACTGGCCTTATATACCTACCACTATTTGTCTATAACTATAGGCTTTAAATACTTTCCACTACTCTGGACATAGTGATTGTTTTTCCTTCTTGTTTGCTCCAATTCCTGACCTGGTCCAACCTGCTCCATTCACCCTCACTATGCTCGGGCAAACTTTGCTCCCCTACCCCACCTCCATTCTCACCTAACCCCTCTTTCCTTACACTTATACTGTCTACACCACACCCCATCCTCCTCTCAAATCAATAAGCTTTATCTACCAATTAACACTTCCTATCTACCTTTACCACTCCCACCATACTCTTCTCCCACCTAGTCTCACAAAATTAATCTTTCTCCTCTCTGTATCCTCCTACCTTACCTCTATCTCCAATACACTTACTTCATATAAGTAGCCCACATTCCTCTGTATCCTTAATTAGTGCAAACTCTTACCGATCTTTTAAACTCTAACTTTTCTTTCTCAAGCACTTCTTATCTTTTATCATCATGATTGCTTATTTTATTACTATGCTTCTGTTCTTCCTTTAACTATCTACCACATACCGCTTTGAACTCTCCTATCAAACACCACCACCTACTCTCCCCCCTGCACCATCTCTCACTCACAGTTAATCTCTCCATATCTCTTTCATTCTCACCCTCACACTTCTTCAAGATTAACACATTTTCAAACACCACTCTCTCCTCTACTCTGAAGTCTGCTAACATGATCCTCCTCACACATAGTATTACTTTCTTGGATTCACTTCTCCTGGATGGGGACATAGGTTCATAAGTTCATAGGTGTGTACTAGGCTAATGGCCCTAGAGCCTTTACAAGCCTAGTCCATAGAAGTGCCCTGGCATCATGCTACCCAATGTTAGCTCCCAGTACCTCTATAAAGTAGAGCCACTGGAGTGATCCCCTGGGTGAATTTTCTATTTTCTATCCACTCATCAAGATTTCTCTTTAAAAGGGCCAGTGAGGTGCTCTGCTTGACATGTATGGGGAGCCTATTCCATAGCATGGGCAGTCTCTGGGTTATGAACCTGTCCCGCCAGCATGTTCTGTTGATTGTGGTAATGAGGATGAGGTCTCTGGAGCGTGTGGTGCGGAGGGATTGGGATTTCTTTAGATGTAGCATTTCTAACAGAGTTGGGTCAGACATGGCTGTGTAAGTCAAGTAAGTAAGTAGGCGATATGAGACAGAGAACAGCTGGAGTCTTTTGAGTTTGTCCATGTAGGATGTGTTTATGGCCCAGGATCCTCTTTGTGAGATACTTTTGTGGCCTTTCCAACTGTTGCATGTGTCTAGTGAGGTACATGCCAAATGGGGCATTATACTCGATGGTTGGCCTGATGAGGGAAGAGTAGAGGGAGACAATGACCTCTTTCTTCCTAGATGCAAATCCCTTAGTAATGAGATGTGCCATATAGAAGGACTTTCTGACCACAGGGCAATGTGGTGGTCAAAGGAGAGGTTGCTGTCAACCTGTGTCCCCAAATCTTTTATAATGCCTTCAGTGTTCAGTGGGCTCCCATTGATGTGGTAATTAGTGGGAATTGAGTTTTTCCCAAAGGGGGTGATGACATATTTTTTGGCATTAAGCTTAAGGCCATGGTTTCAACACCAGTCATTGGTCTCAGTGAGGTATATAGATAAAGGCTATGGTAAAATTTAGTGTGAGTTTAGGTGGCAATTTACAATAAGAATTTCAGCAGGCTCAATGTTAGGTATAGAAATGGAGAGTTAGACTAACAAAAACACCATTTCTGGACACACCCTAGACTGGATCCTTACCTCAGATCCTAACCTTTATCATAACCCCGGGACACTTCCTAACTCTTTAAGTGAACATTCCCCTACCTATTTGCACAGATTCTCCCAACATCCACCTAAAGACCACCTCTATAGAGAAAAAGTTTAAAGAAAAAAGTTCAGACGTACCACCACGAGCAATACAATTATCCTTTAATTATAATTATAATTTAAAAGCTATAAAACAGAATGTAACATCCATCCCAATCCAGGTCCACTTGTCTCCATCTTTCTCAAATACACACCTCACACATCACCCGTCCACTTCTCACCCCCCCACCCCTTCTCTTAAAGCATTAAATATTTACTCTCTTAATATTCAAAGCCTAGTAAATAAAATCACAGAACTGCATTCCTGGATTGCTAGCATTTCCCCATATGTTAACCCTGTCAGAAACCTGGTTAAAACCACATATCTCAAACACCGAAATCTTACCTCTAGGCTATAACACCTTTTTCTCTGACAGAATCAACAAGAGGAGGGGAGGTGTTTCCATCCTCTACTCTGAACGACTTAATCTCTCCACACTCTCCATTTCTATACCTAACTTTGAGCCTGCTGAAATTCTTATTGTAAATTGTCACCTAATCTCACACAAAGAATTTACCACCATAGCCTCTATCTATATACCTCCAGGTAATAATCCTGTCCTTGAGAACATTCTCTTCTTGGTTCACTCAGTATGTACCATACAAAACAATTATCCTTGGCGATGTTAACATAGACTGGACTAAACTTTCAACTACATCTACTAATCTCAACCTGAGTCTTCACGGCTTCCACCAACTCATCTTCCCCCTACTCAGACTAACAAAAACACCATTTCTGGACTCACCCTAGACTGGATCCTTACCTCAGATCCTAACCTTTATCATAACCCTGGGACACTTCCTAACTCTTTAAGTGAACATTCCCCTACCTATTTGCACAGATTCTCCCAATATCCACCTAAAGACCACCTCTGTAGAGAAAAAGTTTAAAGAAAAAAGTTCAGAAGTACCACCGTGAGCAGTAAAACCTTCCTTTAATTATAATTTAAGAACTTTAAAACAGAATGTAACATAAAATGGCTTAAGATTGTAAGGTGAAAAAGGTTCTTCTTACTAAAAACGAACAGGATAAATGCTTTCAACCATAGCCTTCTTCAGATAAACTAGACAAGCTGCCCTTGCCAATTTCCCTTGATATATTTTTCACTTTACAAGCTTGAGCTTGACTGGATTTTATGTTACATTCTTTTTTAAATCTTTTAAATTATAATTATAATTAAAGTAAGGTTTTACTGCTCCTGGTGGTATGTCTGAACTTTTTTCTTTAAACGTTTGTTCTGTTTGTTGGACTACCTTTAGCGACACACAGGTTTGTTTGCTTTTTACCTCTATAGAGAATGTCAGAAACGTTCCCATTTCAATCCAGATACTTTTAACTCTAAATTGTCTAGCATAAACGGGTCTTTCCTTCATCATCTCCCTCTCAGCAAGGCTGTAAAATCTTTCAATAATATATTTCTAGACATATTTAATTCACTGGCACCTGCCAGAAAAATTAGAATAAAATCTAACTTTGTCCCTTGGCTCACAAAACAGACCCACTCCATTATGCATAAAAGAGACAATGTCTGGAAAACCTGGGACAAAAACAAATCTCTTCCCCTATTTCAAAGATACAAAGAGCTTAGAAACATATCGAATAACTAGTCAACAATAATAAAAAAAAAATTCTGCTCCACTCAGTCTAGCCCACAAAAAAATCCAAAGAAATTCTACACAACCATTAATAATCTTCTTTATCATGGCAACCCTATCACTCCCAGTCCATTCCCACATAGTACAGCTACCGAAACAACCAATCTCCTAAACAACTATTCCATAGAAACAATCTAAAAACTTACTCAAAATAGCAATACTCTCTCCCCCCCTTCTTTATCCCCCAGCATAACACCTTCCAATTCCTTCTCATTTAAACCAGTTTCCACCACCTTTTTCAAATCTCTCCTGACCAAAATCAAACACCGCTCCCCCTCCACTGATAAATTACCTTCCTACTTTCTTACAATTCCTCCAAAATCTATTGCCTACCCTGTCTCTATACTCATAAATCGATCCATTACTGAAGCCTGTATCCCTGATATATGGAAAGCCTTCTTCATAATCCCACTACACAAGGTCAAATCCTGCTAAGCCCTCTAACTATAGGCCCATTCCTATCCTGTCCTGTATCTCTAAAATTCTGGAAAATCTACTTATTTATTTTATTTTACATTTGTTAAACGTGTAGTGTCCAACTGGGCCAAAGAGCCCGTTTTTAGCAGAGACCCAGGGAGAAAAGCTCCACATTCAATAGCATCGTAAAGATACTATAAAATCATAAAAAAAATCATAAAATTACATGCATATAATAATACACGTAATACAAAGCTTGTACATGCATATTCCAGACATCTAGAGATAAAATTAGGATGTGAGCAGCATTGCAGATAATGAAATGACAATGAGTGAAATTGATTGACAGAGAAGCATCTATGGTGTCATCGGTTGTAGCACACTTAAAATGTGCATTGTTTACTGCATCGTAACAAAGTCTAAAATGGGCTAGAGTCATGATAAGGTTGTTTAGAGGGACGAAAGAACAAAATAAAAAGGGAGGGGATTGATTATCCAGGAGAACAGCAGGAGTAAATCTACCTGCATTTGAGATGTTCTCTAGTTTTAGTTTTAAGGGAAAAGTAGTTGGGAATGTTTTGAATGTGTTGGGGGAGAGCATTCCAGGCCATAGCTATTTTATTAGAGTAGAGACAGTTGCCATGGTAGTTGTGCGACTCAGTTATTTTTAGCATTAGCCTGTTGGAAGATCTAAGGGGCCTTGTACTGACTTGAGGTTGAACTAGGGAGGAAAGTGAGGGACATTCTTTAGGGTTGTGAATGATTTTGTATGTAAAGGTGAGATGGTTTAGTCTTAACAGGATGGGAAGCCAATTCAGTTGTTGAAGAGCAGAGCAGTGATGAGATTTATGGGGATGGTTGCTGGCAAATTTTGCAATTTTATTATAACAGGATGATAGGTTGTTTAGGTCAGTTTTGCGGAGGTTTGTAAATATGTGTGAGCAGTAGAGTAAGGAAGATAGAAGATGGGATCTGGGAGTGCCTAGTCTGGCTTGGCTTGTAAGGAAAGTTTTGCACGGTAGAGAGATCCAAGTTTGAGGTGGATTTTTTTAATTGACAGGGAAATGTGAATATCATCTATAGTTACACCCAGGAGTTTGGTATGCTTTATGGCTGCAATTGTGGTTCTATTGGTGGAATGAATAGTGAGGGATGGAGAGTGGCTACTGGATGGCTTGATGGTGAAAAACATCAGTTTGGTCTTATTGGGGTTTAAATGAGCTGGAGGTTGGATAGGTAGGCTTCTATTTCCTGAAATGCTCTTTGAGTCTTATCCTGAAGTTCTTGGAGAGTTGGGGCAGAGCAGATAAGGGATGTATTGTCTGCGTATTGGACACTCATACCCAGTTACTCAAACACCTGCTTGAAAATAACCTGCTAACTTCCACCCAACATGGTTTTGGGCCCCACCACATGTCCACTGCTGTACTTTCCTTCAACCAAATGTTAACTGAGGCCCATGAAAACAACATGCTAATCTCCTGCTTATTGCTTGATCTCTCTAAGGCCTTTGATACTGCCTCTCACTCTAAACTCTCTGACCTCCATCTCTCTAGCTCCTCTGTAAACTGGTTTCCCAGTTACCTCTCCAATAGGGCCCCTCTTGTTCAATATTTTTACTAACAAATTACATTCTGCTTGTAAGCACTCAACTTTAATACAATATGCCGATAATTCCATACTTATCTTCACTGCCAATAACATTCCTGATCTCTTAGAACACCCCCAGGACACCTTGTCATCTGTTGAAACATGGCTGTCAATACAATCAACTAGTACTAAATCCTCAAAAAACTAAACTCCTTCTCTTTCTTCCTAGAACACTGGCACAACACAAATCCTTCTTTACCATCACTTCCCTCAACAATACTGTCATTAAAACCGAACCTCATACCAAACTACTTGGTACCATTATCGACAGCAAACTAAATACACATCCAACAATGTATAAAAAAACACCAGAAACTTGGTCTACTTTATAGAAATTGAAAATTCCTTACATCTTCTCCAAACTCTCTCCATCTCAGTCACTCCTCTTACATTGTCTCCTCTATGCTGTCCAGTTCTTACTACTATTCAATCTACATTACTGTCCAAACTTGAAGAAACATACAATAAAATGCCAGATTTGCTACTAATCTCCCTTACAATGCCCATCACTGTCTTGACCCTTAAGGCACTTCAATGGCCTGAGTTCTCTCACAAACTACTACCTCCTCAATTATGTATCACTCACTCCATTCTGAATAATCCCTCTTCCTCCCCCTCTCTCTCTCCAACCTAGTATCTTACTACACCCCCTGGCATCTTCACTCAGCTGACAAATACCTCCTTGATATCTAAAAACCTAAAAAGAATATTGCAAAGTCCATTTATAGGTACTTTGTAGCACATGTCTGGAACACTGTCATTGGAAAGTCCCTTTATAGGTACTCTTTAGCACATGTCTGGAACACTCTCATTGGAAAGTCCCTTTATAGGTACTCTGTAGCACAAGTCTGGAACACTCTCATTGGAAAGTCCCTTTAAAGGTACTCTGTAGCACATCTGGAACACTGTCATTGGAAAGTCCCTTTATAGGTACTTTGTAGCACATCCGGAGCACTTTCATTGGAAAGTCCATTTATAGGTACTCTGTAGCAGATGTCTGGAACACTGTCATTGGAAATTCCCTTTATAGGTAATCTGTAGCACATCTGGAGCACTGTCTTTGGAAAGTCCCTTTATAGGTACTCTGTAGCATGTCTGGAATTCTCTCATTGGAAAGTCCCTTTATAGTTACTCTGTAGCATGTCTGAAACACTCTCATTGGAAAGTCCCTTTATAGGTACTCTGTAGCACGTCTGAAACACTCTCATTGGAAAGTTCCTTTTTAGGTACTCTGTAGCACATGTCTGGAACACTCTCATTGGAAAGCCCCTTTATAGGTACTCTGTTGCACATGTCTGGAACCCAGTCATTGGAAATTCCCTTTATAGGTACTATGTAGCACATGTCTGGAACACTCCCATTGGAAAGTCCATTTATAGGTACTCTATACCACATGTCTGAAACACTCTGATTGGAAAGTCCCTTTATAGGAACTCTGTAGCACAAGTCTGAAACACTGTCATTGGAAAGTCCCTTTATAGGTACTCTGCAGCATGTCTGGAACACTCTCATTGGAAAGTCCCTTTATAGGTACTCTGTAGCATGTCTGAAACACTGTCATTGGAAAGTCCCTTTAAAGGTACTCTGTAGCAGATGTTTGGAACACTGTCATTGGAAAGTCCCTTTATAGGTACTCTGTAGCATGTCTGGAACACTGTCATTGGAAAGTCCCTTTATAGGTACTCTGTAGCACATGTCTGGAACACTGTCATTGGAATGTCCCTTTATAGGTACTCTGTAGCACATGTCTGGAACACTTTCATTGGAAAGTCCCTTTATAGGTACTTTGTAGCATATGTCTGGAACACTCTCATTGGAAAGTTCCTTTATATGTACTCTGTAGCACATGTCTGGAACACTCTCATTGGGAAGTCCCTTTAAAGGTACTCTGTAGCACATGACTGGAACACTCTCATTGGAAAGTCCCTTTATAAGTACTCTGTAGCACATGTCTGGAACACTCTCATTGGAAAGTCCCTTTACAGGTACTCTGTAGCACATGTCTGGAACACTCTCATTAGAAATTCCCTTTATAAGTACTCTGTAGCACATGTCTGGAACACTGTCATTGGGAAGTCCCTTTATAGGTACTCTGTAGCACATGACTGGAACACTCTCATTGGAAAGTCCCTTCATAGGTACTCTGTAGCACATGTCTGGAACACTGTCATTGGAAAGTCCCTTTATAGGTACTCTGTAGCACGTCTGGAGCACTCTCATTGGAAAGTCCCTTTATAGGCACTCTGTAGCATGTCTGGAACACTCTCATTGGAAAGTCCCTTTATAGGTACTCTGTAGCACATGTCTGGAACACTGTCATTGGAAAGTCCCTTTAAAGGTACTCTGTAGCAGATGTCTGGAACACTCTCATTGGAAAGTCCCTTTATAGGTACTCTGTAGCACAAGTCTGGAACACTGTCATTGGAAAGTCCCTTTATAGGTACTCTGTAGCACATGTCTGGAACACTGTCATTAAAAAGTCCCTTTATAGGTACTCTGTAGCACATGTCTGGAGCACGGTCATTGGAAAGTCCCTTTATAGGTACTCTGTAGCACATGTCTGGAACACTGTCATTGGAAAGTCCCTTTAAAGGTACTCTGTAGCAGATGTCTGGAACACTCTCATTGGAAAGTCCCTTTATAGGTACTCTGTAGCACAAGTCTGGAACACTGTCATTGGAAAGTCCCTTTATAGGTACTCTGTAGCACATGTCTGGAACACTGTCATTAAAAAGTCCCTTTACAGGTACTCTGTAGCACATGTCTGGAGCACGGTCATTGGAAAGTCCCTTTATAGATACTCTGTAGCACATGTCTGGAACACTCTCATTGGAAAGTACCTTTATTGGTACTCTGTAGCACATGTCTGGAACACTCTCATTGGAAAGTCCCTTTATAGGTACTCTGTAGCATGTCTGGAACACTGTCATTGGAAAGTCCCTTTACAGGTACACTGTAGCACATGTCTGGAACACTCTCATTGGAAAGTCCCTTTATAGGTACTCTGTAGCACATGTCTGGAACACTCTCATTGGAAAGTCCCTTTATAGGTACTCTGTAGCACATGTCTGGAACACTCTCATTGGAAAGTCCCTTTATAGGTACTCTGTAGCACATGTGTGGAACAATCTCATTGGAAAGTCCCTTTATAGGTACTCTGTAGTATGTCTGGAACACTCTCATTGGAAAGTCCCTTTATAGGTACTCTGTAGCATGTCTGGAACCCAGTCATTGGAAATTCCTTTATAGGTACTATGTAGCACATGTCTGGAACACTCCCATTGGAAAGTCCATTTATAGGTACTCTATAGCACATGTCTGAAACACTCTCATTGGAAAGTCCCTTTATAGAAACTCTGTAGCACAAGTCTGAAACACTGTCATTGGAAAGTCCCTTTATAGGTACTCTGCAGCATGTCTGGAACACTCTCATTGGAAAGTCCCTTTATAGGTACTCTGTAGCACGTCTGAAACACTGTCATTGGAAAGTCCTTTAAAGGTACTCTGTAGCAGATGTTTGGAACACTCTCATTGGAAAGTCGCTTTATAGGTACTCTGTAGCACGTCTGGAACACTGTCATTGGAAAGTCCCTTTATAGGTACTCTGTAGCACATGTCTGGAACACTGTCATTGGAATGTCCCTTTATAGGTACTCTGTAGCACATGTCTGGAACACTTTCATTGGAAAGTCCCTTTAAAGGTACTTTGTAGCATATGTCTGGAACACTCTCATTGGAAAGTTCCTTTATATGTACTCTGTAGCACATGTCTGGAACACTCTCATTGGGAAGTCCCTTTAAAGGTACTCTGTAGCACATGACTGGAACACTCTCATTGGAAAGTCCCTTTATAAGTACTCTGTAGCACATGTCTGGAACACTCTCATTGGAAAGTCCCTTTACAGGTACTCTGTAGCACATGTCTGGAACACTCTCATTAGAAATTCCCTTTATAAGTATTCTGTAGCACATGTCTGGAACACTGTCATTGGGAAGTCCCTTTATAGGTACTCTGTAGCACATGACTGGAACACTCTCATTGGAAAGTCCCTTTATAGGTACTCTGTAGCACATGTCTGGAACACTGTCATTGGAAAGTCCCTTTATAGGTACTCTGTAGCACGTCTGGAGCAATCTCATTGAAAAGTCCCTTTATAGGTACTCTGTAGCACATGTCTGGAACACTGTCATTGGAAAGTCCCTTTATAGGTACTCTGTAGCACATGTCTGGAACACTGTCATTGGAAAGTCCCTTTAAAGGTACTCTGTAGCAGATATCTGGAACACTCTCATTGGAAAGTCCCTTTATAGGTACTCTGTAGCACAAGTCTGGAACACTGTCATTGGAAAGTCCCTTTATAGGTACTCTGTAGCACATGTCTGGAACACTGTCATTGAAAAGTCCCTTTATAGGTACTCTGTAGCACATGTCTGGAGCACGGTCATTGGAAAGTCCCTTTATAGATACTCTGTAGCACATGTCTGGAACACTCTCATTGGAAAGTACCTTTATTGGTACTCTGTAGCACATGTCTGGAACACTCTCATTGGAAAGTCCCTTTATAGGTACTCTGTAGCACATGTCTGGAACACTGTCATTAAAAAGTCCCTTTATAGGTACTCTGTAGCACATGTCTGGAGCACGGTCATTGGAAAGTCCCTTTATAGGTACTCTGTAGCACATGTCTGGAACACTGTCATTGGAAAGTCCCTTTAAAGGTACTCTGTAGCAGATGTCTGGAACACTCTCATTGGAAAGTCCCTTTATAGGTACTCTGTAGCACAAGTCTGGAACACTGTCATTGGAAAGTCCCTTTATAGGTACTCTGTAGCACATGTCTGGAACACTGTCATTAAAAAGTCCCTTTATAGGTTCTCTGTAGCACATGTCTGGAGCACGGTCATTGGAAAGTCCCTTTATAGATACTCTGTAGCACATGTCTGGAACACTCTCATTGGAAAGTACCTTTATTGGTACTCTGTAGCACATGTCTGGAACACTCTCATTGGAAAGTCCCTTTATAGGTACTCTGTAGCACATGTCTGGAACACTGTCATTGGAAAGTCCCTTTATAGGTACTCTGTAGCATGTCTGGAACACTGTCATTGGAAAGTCCCTTTACAGGTACACTGTAGCACATGTCTGGAACACTCTCATTGGAAAGTCCCTTTATAGGTACTCTGTAGCACATGTCTGGAACACTCTCATTGGAAAGTCCCTTTATAGGTACTCTGTAGCACATGTCTGGAACACTCTCATTGGAAAGTCCCTTTATAGGTACTCTGTAGCACATGTGTGGAACAATCTCATTGGAAAGTCCCTTTATAGGTACTCTGTAGTATGTCTGGAACACTCTCATTGGAAAGTCCCTTTATAGGTACTCTGTAGCATGTCTGGAACCCAGTCATTGGAAATTCCCTTTATAGGTACTATGTAGCACATGTCTGGAACACTCCCATTGGAAAGTCCATTTATAGGTACTCTATAGCACATGTCTGAAACACTCTCATTGGAAAGTCCCTTTATAGAAACTCTGTAGCACAAGTCTGAAACACTGTCATTGGAAAGTCCCTTTATAGGTACTCTGCAGCATGTCTGGAACACTCTCATTGGAAAGTCCCTTTATAGGTACTCTGTAGCACGTCTGAAACACTGTCATTGGAAAGTCCTTTAAAGGTACTCTGTAGCAGATGTTTGGAACACTCTCATTGGAAAGTCGCTTTATAGGTACTCTGTAGCACGTCTGGAACACTGTCATTGGAAAGTCCCTTTATAGGTACTCTGTAGCACATGTCTGGAACACTGTCATTGGAATGTCCCTTTATAGGTACTCTGTAGCACATGTCTGGAACACTTTCATTGGAAAGTCCCTTTAAAGGTACTTTGTAGCATATGTCTGGAACACTCTCATTGGAAAGTTCCTTTATATGTACTCTGTAGCACATGTCTGGAACACTCTCATTGGGAAGTCCCTTTACAGGTACTCTGTAGCACATGTCTGGAACACTCTCATTAGAAATTCCCTTTATAAGTATTCTGTAGCACATGTCTGGAACACTGTCATTGGGAAGTCCCTTTATAGGTACTCTGTAGCACATGACTGGAACACTCTCATTGGAAAGTCCCTTTATAGGTACTCTGTAGCACATGTCTGGAACACTGTCATTGGAAAGTCCCTTTATAGGTACTCTGTAGCACGTCTGGAGCACTCTCATTGAAAAGTCCCTTTATAGGTACTCTGTAGCACATGTCTGGAACACTGTCATTGGAAAGTCCCTTTATAGGTACTCTGTAGCACATGTCTGGAACACTGTCATTGGAAAGTCCCTTTAAAGGTACTCTGTAGCAGATATCTGGAACACTCTCATTGGAAAGTCCCTTTATAGGTACTCTGTAGCACAAGTCTGGAACACTGTCATTGGAAAGTCCCTTTATAGGTACTCTGTAGCACATGTCTGGAACACTGTCATTGAAAAGTCCCTTTATAGGTACTCTGTAGCACATGTCTGGAGCACGGTCATTGGAAAGTCCCTTTATAGATACTCTGTAGCACATGTCTGGAACACTCTCATTGGAAAGTACCTTTATTGGTACTCTGTAGCACATGTCTGGAACACTCTCATTGGAAAGTCCCTTTATAGGTACTCTGTAGCACATGTCTGGAACACTGTCATTGGAAAGTCCCTTTATAGGTACTCTGTAGCAGATGTCTGGAACACTCTCATTGGAAAGTCCCTTTATAGGTACTCTGTAGCACAAGTCTGGAACACTGTCATTGGAAAGTCCCTTTATAGGTACTCTGTAGCACATGTCTGGAACACTGTCATTGGAAAGTCCCTTTATAGGTACTCTGTAGCACATGTCTGGAGCACTGTCATTGGAAAGTCCCTTTATAGATACTCTGTAGCACATGTCTGGAACACTCTCATTGGAAAGTACCTTTATTAGTACTCTGTAGCACATGTCTGGAACACTCTCATTGGAAAGTCCCTTTATAGGTACTCTGTAGCACATGTCTGGAACACTGTCATTGGAAAGTCCCTTTATAGGTACTCTGTAGCACAAGTCTGGAACACTCTCATTGGAAAGTCCCTTTATAGGTACTCTGTAGCACATGTCTGGAACACTGTCATTGGAAAGTCCCTTTATAGGTACTCTGTAGCACATGTCTGGAGCACTGTCATTGGAAAGTCCCTTTAAAGGTACTTTGTAGCATATGTCTGGAACACTCTCATTGGAAAGTTCCTTTATATGTACTCTGTAGCACATGTCTGGAACACTCTCATTGGGAAGTCCCTTTAAAGGTACTCTGTAGCACATGATTGGAACACTCTCATTGGAAAGTCCCTTTATAAGTACTCTGTAGCACATGTCTGGAACACTCTCATTGGAAAGTCCCTTTACAGGTACTCTGTAGCACATGTCTGGAACACTCTCATTAGAAATTCCCTTTATAAGTATTCTGTAGCACATGTCTGGAACACTGTCATTGGGAAGTCCCTTTATAGGTACTCTGTAGCACATGACTGGAACACTCTCATTGGAAAGTCCCTTTATAGGTACTCTGTAGCACATGTCTGGAACACTGTCATTGGAAAGTCCCTTTATAGGTACTCTGTAGCACGTCTGGAGCACTCTCATTGAAAAGTCCCTTTATAGGTACTCTGTAGCACATGTCTGGAACACTGTCATTGGAAAGTCCCTTTATAGGTACTCTGTAGCACATGTCTGGAACACTGTCATTGGAAAGTCCCTTTAAAGGTACTCTGTAGCAGATATCTGGAACACTCTCATTGGAAAGTCCCTTTATAGGTACTCTGTAGCACAAGTCTGGAACACTGTCATTGGAAAGTCCCTTTATAGGTACTCTGTAGCACATGTCTGGAACACTGTCATTGAAAAGTCCCTTTATAGGTACTCTGTAGCACATGTCTGGAGCACGGTCATTGGAAAGTCCCTTTATAGATACTCTGTAGCACATGTCTGGAACACTCTCATTGGAAAGTACCTTTATTGGTACTCTGTAGCACATGTCTGGAACACTCTCATTGGAAAGTCCCTTTATAGGTACTCTGTAGCACATGTCTGGAACACTGTCATTGGAAAGTCCTTTATAGGTACTCTGTAGCAGATGTCTGGAACACTCTCATTGGAAAGTCCCTTTATAGGTACTCTGTAGCACAAGTCTGGAACACTGTCATTGGAAAGTCCCTTTATAGGTACTCTGTAGCACATGTCTGGAACACTGTCATTGGAAAGTCCCTTTATAGGTACTCTGTAGCACATGTCTGGAGCACTGTCATTGGAAAGTCCCTTTATAGATACTCTGTAGCACATGTCTGGAACACTCTCATTGGAAAGTACCTTTATTAGTACTCTGTAGCACATGTCTGGAACACTCTCATTGGAAAGTCCCTTTATAGGTACTCTGTAGCACATGTCTGGAACACTGTCATTGGAAAGTCCCTTTATAGGTACTCTGTAGCACAAGTCTGGAACACTGTCATTGGAAAGTCCCTTTATAGGTACTCTGTAGCACATGTCTGGAACACTGTCATTGGAAAGTCCCTTTATAGGTACTCTGTAGCACATGTCTGGAGCACTGTCATTGGAAAGTCCCTTTATAGATACTCTGTAGCACATGTCTGGAACACTCTCATTGGAAAGTACCTTTATTGATACTCTGTAGCACATGTCTGGAACACTCTCATTGGAAAGTCCCTTTATAGGTACTCTGTAGCACATGTCTAGAACACTGTCATTGGAAAGTCCCTTTATAGGTACTCTGTAGCATGTCTGGAACACTGTCATTGGAAAGTCCCTTTACAGGTACTCTGTAGCACATGTCTGGAACACTCTCATTGGAAAGTCCCTTTATAGGTACTCTGTAGCACATGTCTGGAACACTCTCATTGGAAAGTCCCTTTATAGGTACTCTGTAGCACATGTCTGGAACACTCTCATTGGAAAGTCCCTTTATAGGTACTCTGTAGCACATGTGTGGAACAATCTCATTGGAAAGTCCCTTTATAGGTACTCTGTAGTATGTCTGGAACACTCTCATTGGAAAGTCCCTTTATAGGTACTCTGTAGCATGTCTGGAACCCACTCATTGGAAATTCCCTTTATAGGTACTATGTAGCACATGTCTGGAACACTCCCATTGGAAAGTCCATTTATAGGTACTCTATAGGACATGTCTGAAACACTCTCATTGGAAAGTCCCTTTATAGAAACTCTGTAGCACAAGTCTGAAACACTGTCATTGGAAAGTCCCTTTATAGGTACTCTGCAGCATGTCTGGAACACTCTCATTGGAAAGTCCCTTTATAGGTACTCTGTAGCACGTCTGAAACACTGTCATTGGAAAGTCCCTTTAAAGGTACTCTGTAGCAGATGTTTGGAACACTCTCATTGGAAAGTCCCTTTATAGGTACTCTGTAGCACGTCTGGAACACTGTCATTGGAAAGTCCCTTTATAGGTACTCTGTAGCACATGTCTGGAACACTGTCATTGGAATGTCCCTTTATAGGTACTCTGTAGCACATTTCTGGAACACTTTCATTGGAAAGTCCCTTTAAAGGTACTTTGTAGCATATGTCTGGAACACTCTCATTGGAAAGTTCCTTTATATGTACTCTGTAGCACATGTCTGGAACACTCTCATTGGGAAGTCCCTTTAATGGTACTCTGTAGCACATGACTGGAACACTCTCATTGGAAAGTCCCTTTATAAGTACTCTGTAGCACATGTCTGGAACACTCTCATTGGAAAGTCCCTTTACAGGTACTCTGTAGCACATGTCTGGAACACTCTCATTAGAAATTCCCTTTATAAGTACTCTGTAGCACATCTGGAACACTGTCATTGGAATTTCCCTTTATAGGTATTCTGCAGCACATGTCTGGAACACTCTCATTGGAAGGTCCCTTTATAGGTACTCTGTAGCACATGTCTGGAACACTGTCATTGGAAAGTCCCTTTATAGGTACTCTGTAGCACGTCTGGAGCACTCTCATTGGAAAGTCCCTTTATAGGTACTCTGTAGCACATGTCTGGAACACTGTCATTGGAAAGTCCCTTTATAGGTACTCTGTAGCACATGTCTGGAACACTGTCATTGGAAAGTCCCTTTAAAGGTACTCTGTAGCAGATATCTGGAACACTCTCATTGGAAAGTCCCTTTATAGGTACTCTGTAGCACAAGTCTGGAACACTGTCATTGGAAAGTCCCTTTATAGGTACTCTGTAGCACATGTCTGGAACACTGTCATTGGAAAGTCCCTTTATAGGTACTCTGTAGCACATGTCTGGAGCACGGTCATTGGAAAATCCCTTTATAGATACTCTGTAGCACATGTCTGGAACACTCTCATAGGAAAGTACCTTTATTGGTACTCTGTAGCACATGTCTGGAACACTCTCATTGGAAAGTCCCTTTATAGGTACTCTGTAGCACATGTCTGGAACACTGTCATTGGAAAGTCCCTTTATAGGTACTCTGTAGCATGTCTGGAACACTGTCATTGGAAAGTCCCTTTACAGGTACTCTGTAGCACATGTCTGGAACACTCTCATTGGAAAGTTCCTTTATAGGTACTCTGCAGCACATGTCTGGAACACTCTCATTGGAAAGTCCCTTTATAGGTACTCTGTAGCACATGTCTGGAACACTCTCATTGGAAAGTCCCTTTATAGGTACTCTGTAGCACATGTCTGGAACACTCTCATTGGAAAGTCCCTTTATAGGTACTTTGTAGCACATGTGTGGAACAATCTCATTGGAAAGTCCCTTTATAGGTACTCTGTAGTATGTCTGGAACACTCTCATTGGAAAGTCCCTTTATAGGTACTCTGTAGCATGTCTGGAACACTGTCATTGGAAAGTCCCTTTATAGGTACTCTGTAGCACATGTCTGGAACACTGTCATTGGAAAGTCCCTTTATAGGTGTTCTGTAGCACATGTCTGGAACACTCTTAATGGAAATTCCCTTTATAGGTACTCTGTAGCACATGTCTGCAACACTCTCATTGGAAAGTCCCTTTATAGGTACTCTGTAGCACATTTCTGGAACACTCTCATTGGGAAGTCCCTTTATAGGTACTCTGTAGCACGTCTGGAACACTGTCATTGGAAAGTCCCTTTATAGGTACTCTGTAGCACATGTCTGGAACAATCTCATTGGAAAGTCCCTTTATAGGTACTCTGTAGCACGTCTGGAACACTGTCATTGGAAAGTCCCTTTACAGGTACTCTGTAGCACGTCTGTAACACTCTCATTGGAAATTCCCTTTATACGTACTCTGTAGCACATATCTGGAACACACTCCCTATTAATATAAGAAACTTTTCCAGAAAGCGGCTGTTTAATTGAGAACTAAAACACTATCTACAAAAGACTTGCTCCTGTCCATGCCAAGCCCCCACATGACAACTGTTTCACTAACTCATCTTCTACTCTATTTTGATCTATTCTCCTCTTTTTTGTCTTTCATCTCTCTGTCATGTAACTTCATTTTTTTACCCTCCTATATTAAAAACACAAGTTACTCATGCTATGTCTTCTACGTTTAAATACTGAGAGTACCTCTTATATAATGTGTACTTTTTGTAATGGTATTTTCATTGTATTATACAATACTGTGCTGTGAACTGTATCTTATATATTTGTCTTGTGTGCTTGTACACTAGACCACATTGTATTTGTTTTATGGTCTATATTAGATTGTCGAAGTTCTACAACTTTGAATCACTAAACATCGAATACTAGTGATCAAAGTTGCAGAATGTTGAACAATAAAAAAAAAAAAAGGGTTTAAGCAGAGGGGCAAGCCTCCCTGCACCCCCTCACACCCCCCGCTGCTTAAATATACCAACTCCAAGATCACGCTACAGTGTAGGAAAGGGAATTTCCACACCATACTTCATTAAAGTGCGATTTCGGAGTTGGTATATTTAAGTAGCGGGCGGTGTGGGGGGTGCAGGGGGGCTTGCCCTCATGCTTAAAGCACTTACTTTTGTTTTTTTACTGTTTTTCTTTTTTTTTTCAGATATTTGAAGTATCGGATCTTCTTTCATATGGGTTCGACCATATGGTATTCCAAGTTCTGGTACTTAATCTGATATAGACCTTTTATTTTATCTTTTGTAGGCCTATAAATTATCTGGAGCTTTTCTCCTCAGGTCTCTACAGAAAATAGGCCCTTGGCTGAGTCAGACTAACCCGGTTAACAAATGTCAAATAAAATAAAATAATAAATAAATAAAATAAACAATAGAGAATGTTTAACACAGCAGACAAATAGCACTGATACACTAAAAAACATTTATAACAGCAGAAAATCAGCAATGACACTCTAAAGAATGTTTTAAACAGCTACCAATTCAGTTAATTTAACACTACTTGATGGGAAAACCAGAACAAGCAGAACATATTGCTTTCCAACAGTGAAAGGTACCAGGAAATACATAACAAACAGTCTTCTTCTTCTTCTTCTTGTGGCTGCTCCCATTATGGGTCGCCAGAGCAGATCAACTGTTTCCATTTCTTCCTGTCCTCTGCATCTTGCTCTGTTACACCAACCTCCTGCATGTCCTCTCTCACCACATCCATAAACCTTATCTTAGGTCTTCCTCTTTTCCTGTTACCTGGCAGCTTCATCCTTAGCATCTTTTTCCCAATATACTCTGCATTCCTCATCAGCACATATCCAAACCAATGTAATCTTGCCTCTCTGGCTTTGTCTCCAAACCTTCCAACCTGAGCTGACCCTCTAATATACTTATTCCTAATCCTGTCCATCCTCATCACACCCAGTGCAAATCTTAACATCTTCAACTCTGCCACGTCAAGCTCTGACTCCTGCCTTTTTGTCAATGCCACTGCCTCCAAACCTGTATAACATAGCTGGTCTCACTACCCTCTTGTAGACCTTCCCTTTCACTCTTACTGGTACTCGTCCATCACAAATCACTCCTGACACTCTTCTCCACCCACTCCATCCTGCCTGTACTCTCTTCTTCACCTCTCTTCCACACTCACCATTACTCTGAACTGCTGATCCCAAGTACTTAAACTCATTCACCTTCGCCACCTCTACTCCCTGCATTCTCACCATTCCTCTGTCCTCCCTCTCATTCACACACATATATTCTGTCTTAGTCCTGCTGACCTTCATTCCTCTTCTCTCTAGAGCATATATCCACCTCTCCAGGGTCTCCTCCACCTGTTCCCTGCTTTCACTACAGATCACAATGTCATCTGCAAACATCATAGTCCACAGGCGGGGACTCCTGTCTGATCTCGTCTGTCAACCTGTCCATCACCATTGCAAATAAGAAAGGGCTCAGAGCTGATCCTTGATGTAATCCCACCTCCACCTTAAACGCATCCGTCACTCCCACCGCAGACCTCGCCGCTGTCATACTACCCTTGTACATATCCTGTACCACTCTTACATACTTCTCTGACACTCCCGACTTCCTCATACAATACCACAACTCTTCTCTAGGCAGCCTGTCATATGCTTTCTCTAAATCCACAAAGACACAATGCAACTCCTTCTGACCTTCTCTGTACTTCTCCATCAACACTCTCAGAGCAAACATTGAATCTGTAGTGCTCTTTCCCAGCATGAAACCATGTTGCTGATCACTAATCATCCCCTCCCTTCTTAACCTAGCTTCCACTACTCTTTCCCATAACTTCATGCTGTGACTGATCAGTTTAATCCCTCTGTAGTTACTACACCTCTGCACATCACCCTTATTCTTAAAAATCGGTACCAAAACACTTTTTCACCATTCTTCGGACATCCTTTCACTTTCCAAGATTTCATTAAACAATCATATCAATATCAAAACTTTCAATTAAATGCACATGTTGCTGTGAAACGTAAGTTTGGTCTAGCCTAGCCCAGTTTTTGTATCTTGGAGAATGGTATGTAAATTTACTCCAAACTCCCACTGCTGAATTTACATCTTCCATGCCAAACATATTCATAAATTTCTTCTAAAAGCTACTCTCCTTTGTTATATTTTCCCTTCTAGGCCTCCACAGACACATCTTCACTGCTGCAAATCAAATTCCAGTCCCCATCTATAAGTAACAGCCCCTGCTGAAAGCTAATTACTTCTGCCAAATTTTTCTTACGCTCCATTATAGCAGTTTTAGGTGGAATATAAATACATGCCAGTGTAATCTTTCTCCGGTTTCCAGTAGCCTCTTAGTATTACAAATCTACCATTATTATCTTTTTAAATCTCTTCTATCAATATCGGAGCTCCTCCTGCAATTAATATAAGTATCTTCTTTTCCTTTTCCTAGGAATTCTGCTAAATAACTATCCTGAAAAACGTTCTTTATCAACTTCACATGTTCAGCTCTTTCGAAATGCGTCTCTTCCAACCTAGCTATTAGCACTCTACATTTTTAATATAGTTCACTAATCTTTCTTGTTTGTATATATCTGTGAGAGGATTAACATTTAAAGATAATATAAAAACTGTCATTATGTTAAAAAGTAATTATTCCCACATTTTACGTGTAACAGCATTTGTGTTACATGCACACCTAATGTTTGGCAAGTAGATCTTTTCTAAGTTGCTTCTTGTCATATGCATTTGAGCCTATGTCACATCTTAAAAAATGTGTTTTATTGAAAGCCCTCAATAAATAAACAAACAAATAAATAAATAATTAAAATATATCCCCATTGCTTAACCGGTCCTGGTCTTCCTGTAGGGATCTTATCCATAGCAAAGTCTACCATTGCCTTAATGTCCCCTGAAAGTATAACGGGGTCAATGTAGCATTCCTCAAACTTTATAAAGGAGGAGGAGATAACCTCCTGGTTTGGTCTGCAGACATTCCGTAGGATCAAAATAACCAAAGAGGTCATAACTTGTGCTAGTATCCATCTATGTTTTAGTCTGTCAGCATGCTTAATATTTGTCATTCCAAAGCTTAATGGACTGATATGAACCCTCCCAAGGAAGTTGCTGCATTAAATGATACCATATATCATACCTTCCAATGTTTACAAACATTTAACAATGACATTTTCTTCAGTTTTGTTTCTGCAAGAAATCTATATGGATATGATTGTGAAGTAGCTTTGGTTTATGCCCTGTGTCCAGTCTCTTACTATTCCGTGGCAAGAGACTAATGCAGTCTGCCAGTGGTCTTTGGCCTTTATTTGTGACATCACTTGTAAGTAACATATATTTAATATTTCATAGGGTCCCAAAGGGACTTGGGTGTGATTAGCACTGTATTACTTTGCAGTACTTTAACCTAAAATAAAATTGAGGGTTACCTCCTTAGGAAAAGAAACATCTTACAACATCAGCATATTGTTACTATCCAAACAATCTCCAACTCCATCCGATGCTTCATTATCCTTTCTCCTGATGTATGAACACCACTGTCTTACACTAGCTGAAGCCAACTGGCTGCCAGTTCCAGTTCAGCATTGAGCCAATCTATTCTTTGGCTCCCGTCTTTTTTCATTGCTGGAAGAAAACACCTGCTCTCCTCTTTCCTCTAGCTTACTTAGACACCCTCAGTCATATAACCTTAGATCTCATAGCCACTAAGGGCTGCTCTTGTAAGCACATAAAATTAAACTGTGATGCTCTAATCACTCCCTTTCTACTCTTAAAACCAAGCTCTGGAGGGATCGTCCTTCACATCTTAGAAGGCCTCTCTAACTGCTACTTCTTTCAGGCAAAACTTAACAAACATTTCACAGCACAAGCTGCTTGTAAATGCTGTGCTTCAGGTTACACAATCTAGCCTCCCTAATCTCTGACACATAATGCCTGTTATTTTCACTATGGCGTCTCTTGTATGAATCTTAACGTTACTACTTTAACTGATGTAAATATTGTACATAGTGCTTTCTGTTTACTACCATCCTAAATCATGTTTTCTGCTGTATGTTAACATTTTTTTCATTTTTAGTGTGCTCTTTTATTGTAGATATTATTTTTCTTTTTTTCCGCTTGATATATGTTTACATTCTAGTCTGAGACTGAAATTGGTTCATTGGGATCAGGGCTCTACCCAAGTCAAAAACCTGTATAAATAATTAACTAAATAAATAAATACATACATACATACATAATGTACTAAAACCTATTCTGATTATAAATCCAATTGCGATTTAGCTACCTAAAAGAAAGCAGCCATTTAGAAATACCGTCTGTGCAGTTCCAAGAGAAAGCAGTCTGTGTCCATTTCATACCATCTCTGTGATGGGTGGTGACCAGCTAATATTCCTTCAGAATGCTCTCAGATAGCAAGATCTTTGCTATATGAATCATATTCACACTATGGCCCCCTTCCCATGTTTGATACCAACTGACGTGTGAATCATGACAGTAAATATGGTCAGATGCAAATAGCATACACTAATAATCAAGTACTATCACTTTAAAAAGCATAGATATTAAAAGAAAAACAGAAATGTATAAACTGACACTTTGTTTGTATTTACTAACATTCACAACCAGGGATTGACTCCTTTATAAGGGTCAAGCACTATCCACATTTTGAATTACTGCATCATTCATCAAGTAAATGCATCCAGTAAATAGTTCAGACAAGAAAAGGAAACTAACTTTTACCTTTAAAGGAGAGTAACATCCTTTAGCAGGACATCTAGGGAGGCGTATGCATCCCATACTGGTTCTGGGAGCAGAGCTGATGACCTATTACTTGATATGATTCATTCCCCATGGTCCATATTTGAGGTAGGAGAAAACCTTGTGGCAACTGAAGCAACAGCCTGTATGACTGATGCCCTGTCTTGCTCCTTTTTCAGTAGCTCAAGCTCATTATTTGATGGGTCCAGTTCTCCAAACTTCAGTACAGCTTCTTTCTCCTCATTTAAGGTAGAACTAGGAGAAGGTACCTGCTACATTGATGAATAGACTAATTTAGATGCTGCCTATTTATTGAAACTAAGGATGCACACTACATTCTGTCTGACTGTGATGCAATATTTTTTTAAACTTTTTCTTCCCTGGTGAGACACTGATGATCTTCAGGGATTTCAGTGTCGTCCATTTGAAGGTGGTTTGCTGTTCCATTATCTCTCTTCATGACTTTGATGTAGTGGACTGTCATCTTGTGTAAACTTCCACTTCTGATGAAAACTCAAAAGACAGTGTCAGTGATCCTCTCTGGACTGCTAATAAAGCCAGAAACTTAAGTTGTACTTAGTAGCCTCTGTCCCTAATCTGCTGTTGGGTCAGTAAAAGTACTCTTTCTTTTGATAAAGAGAGCCATGCTACATTGAAGGGCTACACAAACTGCATGACCTTCTAACTGACATCTGATTCACAGTTCTCTAGCCATACACAGTGTGTCTTTGCGAGTCTTACAATTTAGCAAATAAAATGAGTTGCCATGGAAGATTGATCGTTGTTCTTATATTAATTTGATGGGGGTGTTGTATTTTCTTTAGCAGGTCTGTCAGTTCTTTGCTGATGTAAGCCATCAGGATTTCTCTCTCTATCCCCTCAGCAAGCCAATCACTCAAAGGTTGTTCCGATGAGAATGATTCTCTGTATTATCCATGTTAGCTTCAACTTCTTATTGTGAATATAGTTCCACCATTTGGTGTGAATGGACATTAAGCATCTTCTGATATTCTCAGAAGTCCCAACTGTGCTGCTCAATTGTTTTGGTGGCTTCACTGGTATGTTTCTCGATACATAAGTTGTTATTAGGCTAATGACCTCTAGGTCCCTTACAAGCCTAGCCGCAACCCCCTCCCCCCACAATCATTTGTGTCCCACGTATCATACAGGGTTATGTTAGTAGGCAGGTAGCTAAGGATTTGTAAGGGGGTGGTGTTAGTTAGGATAATATTTTTTCTTATTGACAGCCTCTGTCCATATGGGACATGGGGCCAGACCAGGGGGTAAATTTACAATTTCCTGTCCACCTATCAAGTTTTCTTTTGAATGGAGTGAGGGATGAAGTCTATTTAACATAGTTTTACAGTGCAGGGATCCTTTGGGACACATATCTGTCTCTCCAGCATGTTCTGTTTGTCACAAGTGAAGCTCAGATCCCTGGATCTAGTGTTTATGGTGCAGTTTCTTTTGTGCATGTGCAACAGGTCCATCAGGGCTAGGTCTGAGGAAGCCCTATAAGCTAGGCAAAGATCCCCTCTCAACAGCATGTAGGAAACTGAATACAGAGACAGAGACTTTAGGTAATCACTGTAGGACAGGGTATTCATGCCCTGAATTCTCCTGGTGAGAAACCTCTCTGGGTGTTCCAGCTGTTGCAAGGGTCTGGTTAGATGCATGCCAAAGGGGAGATTGTATTCAAGGATAGGTCTAATAGAAGTTGAGTAGAGTGGTACTATAACATTATTGGATCTGAATGCCATACCCTTACCTATAAGCTGGGTGAAAAATAATGATTTTCACATTATCTTAGCTACATGCTGGTCAAAGGCTAGATTGCTGTCTACCTGTGTTTCCATATCCCTTACTACTGGGCTTACTCTTAGGGCATTTTATTAATGGAGTAATTAACTTGCATTATAATGTATATTTTGACATTGAATTTTAGGCCTTGGCTTTGGCACCAGTCATTTTTCTATCTTAAACCTACTTGCAAGATATTTGTGCCTTGGGTGGAATATATAACTGCTCCCAATTTGCAGTCATTATTGAACATGGTGAGATGGAGGCCTTTAATGTTAGAACTGACATCTGAGAAGTAAATGCTAAACAGCAGCAGGCCCAGCACAAATCCTTCGGGTATTTCACTGGTGACCAGCCTCTTGATGGAGGTAGTCTCAACCATGCTGATTTCCTGGGTCCTGTCAGTGAGCCAGACAGTAATCCAGTGAGTTATGTAAGGGTCTATGCCCAGGTCAAAGAGCTTGTCAAAAATGTTTGAGTCTGAGTGGGCATTGTATCAAATTCCTTAGCTAGGTCAAGATATGCAGTATACACTGTTTTACCCTTGTCCATTGCCTTGTTGATCCTCTCAAATAAGTCTACCAGGTTAAGTAGGCATGAGCTTCCCTTAACAAAGCCAGATTGGGATGGGTGTAGTGTCTGTAGGCTGCCAGTGCCCTTGTTTATCATGGCCATAATTTGTTCCACGGCTTTGTATATTACACTCATTAGACTGATGGGACTGTATCTCCCTGGGTCAGTTGATGGTCTGCTCTTGTAGAGCGGGATGACTGGTGTCACCTTCCATTCACTTGTAGTGTGGCCTATTTCAAGGCTGTAGTTGGACAGTGCTTCAAGTGGTCCTAATAGGTCATATTTTAGACAATTCAGGAGGTAATTATGGATGTTGTTGGAACCCATGCAGGTGGTGTTCTTGGCTTTAGTGAGTGCTGCTAGCACCTGGTCCCTGATGATAACTGGGGAAGTATGCTGGAGGTGATTTCACCTGGTTGAGCTGGGGGGAGTGGGGGGTGATGTTTGAGGTTAATTAATTAACCAGCAGATTTGCTACATCACACTGATCGGTGTACATAGTATAATTCACCACCAATTCATCACAGTGTTGTGTGAGACCTCTAAGGTTCCAGATGTAGCTCAAAAGGAAGGACTCAGATGTGCGCTGTAGTAATTGTGAATTATATTGCATGCACTGACCCTACAGAAATTGCAGACCTGTTAGCAGACAGCTTTGGTGAAAATTTCACCCCCTATCCCCCCGACCATACCAGAAAACATATCTTTAATATCACCTCCTCCTTGCATCTCCAAAGAGTAAATCATCAATGCTCTCTCCAAGGCTAAGAACACAGCTCCCATGGGACCAAATTGCATTCTGGATTCCATTCTTAATGTTCTTAAACAAGAGCTAGCTACTCCACTAGGCACCCTATTCAACCACAGCCTGAGTACCAGCTTTGTCCCCACTGAATGGAAACCAGTGACTGTTATCCCTCTCCACAAGGGTGGCTTGGCAACAGACCCAGGTAGCTATAGGCCCATAAGTTTAACCAGCCTCATATGTAAGGCAATGGAAAAATCATAATGGATCTCATAAGTAATGGTATAGGTGACCTCCAAACCTTAGATCCATCCCAGTTCGATTTTGTCAAAGGCAGGTTATGTCTGCTAACCCTGGTGGACTTCTTTGAAAATGTTACCAGAGCCACAGATGAAGGCAAAGCTGTGCACACGGCCTATCTTGAATTGGCCAAGGCCTTCAACACAATACCACATTTGGGTATCAGTGACAAATTAATCCAGTTGAATATCAACTCCTATGTTGTCAGGTGGGTTGCAAACTGGCTCACAGATCATCAACACTCAGTCAAAGTGGGAGATTTCACCTCTATCAGCAGACCTGTCACCAGTGGGGTCCCACAAGGGTCAGTGCTGGGGCCTCTCTTGTTTGGCATATACTTTGCTGAAGTCCAGGCCAAAACAGTGAGGCTGTGGCTAACCAAGTTTGCAGATGACAGCAAATTAGGTGTTATCATTGAATCCCCTAGCAATATCAGCATTCTTCAAAATGGGCTTACACAGACCAATGATTGGTGCCAAAGCCATGGTCTTAACCTAAATACTTAAACCAAAGCTATTGCTCTCTCTCCTACCTTTACTGCTCATTTCATATCTCCTCACCATCTATGAAAATCAACATTACCTAGGATTCTACTACCCAAAGAGCCAAACTACCATCCCAATAGTACCAAACATGGAAAACTTCACAATTCCCCTCACAACTAAATAAAAATCTGATAATAAAAATTCAAAAACTCATAGTTAGCTTACAACAAACCTCAGAAAGGATGGAGACATCCACCCTAACCTTGGCCCATCCTCACCTTCTGACTTTAGCTTCCAAATTACAAACTCCCCTAACATAATATCTTCAAGTAGATCCCCTAAGTCATTCCTGGTCTGCCACTTCAAGATTAGAAGTACACATAATAAGGTACATAACCTGCATGCCATCTTGGCAGTTCACTCCCCTGATATTTTATGTCTAACAGAAACTTGGCTAAAACCTGCAACTACAGACAATGAGGTATTACCATCAGGTACAACATATTCAGATTAGACCGTCATACTAGGAGAGGTGGCGGAGTAGCTGTACTTTATAAAACTATACTGAATGTTACTAAGGACTCCTTACAACCACCCCAGGTTAACAAGGGCACCAGAACTATAGAGCGAGGGGGAGGGAGTGCCTCCACCCCCACTTTTACAGCTGCAAGACCTGTTTTTCTTCAAGGACTCATGCGTGCATCAAATGCTAACGTCAATTTTAAAACAAAAAGTACACAGAAAATGTATTTCCCAATCTCATTGCTGCAAGCACTAAGCCTGTTGCCAGAGTCAGCCATAGGTTCATAGATTCATAGGTTCATAGGTAGGTACTAGGCTATTGGCCCTAGGGCCTATGCAAGTCTAGCCAAAAAGGTACCCTGGCTTTCGCCACCCAAGAAAATTATTTTCATGTGCCTCTGTCAAGCAGAACCACAGAAGTGATCCTCGGGATGAATTTCCTATTACCTATCCAAATCATCAAGATTTTTCTTGAAGAGTGCTAATGAGGAGCTCTGTTTGACATAGACAGGCAGTCTGTTCCAGAGTATGGGAAGTCTCTGGGACAAGAATCTATCCCTCCAGCATGTTCTGTTTATTGTGGTGACAAGGTTTAGGTCCTTAGAGTGTGTAGCTCAGAGGGATGGTAAGAAGTCTTCCATTTATTACTTATATGGCTGGAGCTCCATTTACTGTTTATATGGCTGATGGTCCGTTTGCTGTTTATATGGTTGGTGCTCCATTTGTTGTTTATATGGCTGGTGAGGAGAGTGTGACAAATGCAGCTTACTGAATAGGACGGCTTACTTTGCTGACAAATATGTAATTCCAAGTTGTAAAACAAGTGACAAGTAACATTACTAGAGAGTGCATAAAGGACCCTTTGTAATAATCATTTTAGATGTATGTATGTGCAAGGTACACTGAAAACAAGTGGGGAGAATATATCTAAAGGGATATAAATCTCAGTGCAGAAATTGGGATTGTGCACAAAACAAAAGTTTTATAATGTGAGAGTTAATTTTGTTAAACTGCGTACAAAGTCATCCGTATTTTATTACTATTCTCTCCTGAAGTAGTGATTCCTTTTAAAGGACAACTATGGGATAATCTGAATGTTTGCTACTTTCTGGTGCATTTTCCCCCATTTGTCCATCTAACCACATAAATGAATGATTTTGATAGTCAGGCACATTAATTGTCATCAATTTTTGATTGCCCAGGTTGTACTGCTAGCGGTACAGCTTGCCATATTTTTAAAAGCTTGGTTCTCACACTCTTGCAAAACTCCAAGAAGAAGACCATCAGTTTTCAAGCATTGTAGCTTAAAAACACGTCCTTTTGGATGTTTTCACCCATGGAACGTCATTTTTATAATTATGCACACCTACCTTCCATTCGCCCTACCTTCTTTTGTCCACAGAACGTCCTTGGGAGCAGGAACTTCTTTTTCAGTGATCAGTTGCTGAACGTAATTGTTTTCATGAAGAAGAATAAAGCAATTCCTCTCATTTGTGTACACCTTCTTGCTAGTGCTCTATCTTGACTTACTGATTCTCCTTTGTACTTTTTTTGTCTTTTGAAGTTAAGTTTCAGTAATGTGCTTATGAGAATAAAGCAATTCCTCTCATTGCCAGAGATCTGTTATTAAGCTAGACTATTGTTCCCCAGTAACTGTTGTCATTGCTTTTAAATATCGGCAGGCTGGTTGTCAAGTGCCATTTTTTTTAGTAATGGGGCTACAGAGATGGCATGGTTAGCATGTTTACCTTACAGGCACAAGGTGCAGAGTTTGGTTCTTACATGGGATAACTGACTGGCTCAGCTTAAAATGACCCACAAGAGCAGTTAGCCTAATGTTAATCTAGGTCTTATTATATGTGCAGGTTTGGGGGCAGCAAAAGAGGAGAGTGAACAGGAGGCAGAAAGGCTCCGTGAAAAATTGGAAAGCTTGCTGGACAGCCAGCAGGGATCCATTACACGTGATTGGGTTTACTGTCATCGGTTCTGTCAGGTAAAACATGATGTTGGGACAAATCCTATTTAATGAGTAAGGTGTCATTTAATGTTTATTTTGCCCATGATTTGAAGGCAGGTCTGTGTCTGTTGATTCCGTAGGTCGGAACGTTTGTTGCTTACTAATGGTTTCTAGTGTGCGAAGGAGCTCTCTTCCCTACCCTAGTCCAAAGCGGAATGTCACAAGCTGATTATCTTTTTGGCTTGTAACAAAATGTTTGTGTTACTGTGTTTGGGCTTAGACATGCTGAATGTTGTGTTTCTAACTGCTTAACTGGAGCATTCACATCAGAAGTAAAAGCTTGTTTCTGATGATGGTTGTTGACATTGTACACTAAGTCACAAAGTTGTAACAATAATACACGGCGAAAACAAAAGGTGAGATGTGGTGGTTTTATTTTTGATGCAAGTCTTGATTGTCAAGAAAGTTGTGAGCAGCAGTAGTTTTCTGATTCATTGGTAGTGTAAACACCATTACCGTAACTGGACTGCCAGCTTCTTTTAAGCTCCAGAATAGGTCACTTTGTGTATGTTAATCAGATCTGGATGGACTGCTGACATTTAATTAACAACTTTGTGCAATCATTTTTATTTTAACTTTTGTTTGCAGTGACCATTCTGTTTTTAAAGGTAACACTGAAAAAAGCTGGTGGATTTAGATATTATCCTGTCTTGAAGGGATTTTTGGAAAGCTTCATTTTATGTCAGAAGAATTGTGTTTTCCCTGTTTTCTTGTCATTTTAGGTGATTACTCTGAAAACATATTTCTGCGTGTTATTCCTAAGTTAGGGATGTGTGTCTTTCCTTCTGAGGTGGTTTGAACTTGGTATTAAAAGTTGTGAGGTGTGGTGGGATCAAGCCCCACATGGGTATGGGGTATAATTGCTCCCCTTCAACAGAGTTTGCCGGAAGCTTGCCATCCATCTTCCTTCTCACATTTGTTTGTCATTCCAGTCAGAACTTATTTCCAAGGAATTCAAAGCATCTAAGTTGCAAACTTCTGGTAGAAGCCTTATTGTGTCTTTACCTGATTGGCCCGCAGGATTAACTGTGTAAAAATCTTTTATCCTGCTGTGATAAGACTCACATTTGCGCAAAGTCTGTTCCCCGTGTCTTGTGTGTGTGTGTGTGTGTGTGTGTGTGTGTGTGTGTGTGTGTGTGTATGTATGTGTGTATGTGCTTGTCTATTTATCTATATATATATATATATATATATATATATATATATATATATATATATATATAAAGATATATATATATATATATAGATATATATATATATATATATATATATATATATATTGGTTGAAAATACCAGGTGGACATAAGTGCCCCTCTTGCCCCCCGCCCCCCCAGTCTTCAGCAGCTTCCGGCACCTATGCAGGTTAATAATGCAGAAATTGTTATAACCAAACTGCAAATTAACAAAAACAAATGTATAAACATAATCTGTGGCTACATTCCCCCAGATAATATCACAAACACACTAGAAGACATCCTCCATTGGTTATCCAGTGCCTATCTCCAAGAAACCATTGTTCTCGGGGACTTCAACATTGACTGGAACACCTGTTCCTCAGAATCTCCTACCACCCACGTAAACCTACATGGATTTACACAGATCATATCCTCAGCCACCAGGATTGGTAAACCCAATAACAAAGAAAGTATCCTAGACTGGATGTTTATCAATAACCATCCCCATATGTACAAGTCAGGGACCCTCCCTGAACACCTAAGTGACCACTTTCTTACCTACATAATTAAGTACAAGACTGTAAACTCCCACCAGCCCATCTACAAAACTATAAGAAATAATAGGAACTTTAATCTCACCAATTTGCAAAATGAACTCAAATTATGAAATTGGTCAGTCCTAAAACAATTACCATTAGATGAAGCTGTAGCATAATTTAATACCAATTTCCTTGCCATCCTGGACTCACACACTCCTGCTCGCTGTATTAGAACCAAAGCAAAAATTGCACCGTGGCTTTCAAAAGATACCAAATTAAAAATCATACTTAGAAACAAGGCATGGGTCACATTCCATGCCACAAAACCCCACTAGATCAACTAAGATATTGGCAATTTAGGAATGACACAAAGAAATCTATTACATTAGACAGAAAAATTTTTCACTGCCATCTTTAACAGAAACATCAAAACAAACCTCAAAAATTCTGGGCAGAAATAAACAAACTTCTTCACCCAGGTCAAACCACCAGTCCAACCCCTTCGTCTTCCAACCATAAAACCACATATTATATTGCCAACACATTTAATAGTTTCTTCACAGAGACTATCCAGTCCCTAGGTAGTCAGCTAACTCCCAGTTGCTCTAACTCAACTGCCGCTATACCCAGCACCCAACTCTCCTTTAGCTTTCAACCAGCACCTATATCACTTATCCGTGCCCTAATTAAGAAATTAAAGCCACCCACCCTATCTGCTGATCTCCTCCCTGCAGAGTATCTACAAAAAGCTGCAGATGCCATAGCATACCCCATCTCCATCCTAATCAATAGAACCATACCTGAAGCTACCATCCCCTCCATATGGAAAATATCCCATGTTATACCACTTCATAAAGGAGGTAGCTCCATTGAACTGTCAAACTTCAGACCCATAACTATTCTGTCACTGCTAGCTAAAATTATGGAGAAGTGCATCCATAAACAACTTCTGCACTATCTTATCCAGAACAATCTGTTGGCTAGCTCTCAGCATGGCTTTAGGCCATTCCATAGTGCTACCTCAGCCCTCCTCTCCTTTTCTAACATCACAAACCATAACAGAGATTATAACAAACTAACTTCAGCCTTCTTTCTTGATCTCTCCAAGGCCTTTGATATGGTTAACCACCAAAAACTCATCCATTCCTTGAAGGCCTTCTCCTTAGATAACCATGCTTTCCAATGGTTTCAATCCTACCTCTGTGGTAGACAACAGACCATCCTATGGCAGGACAAACTATCTTCCCTTCTACCCATCACCCTAGGAGTCTTCCAGGGCTCTATACTAGGACCCCTTCTTTTCTCTATCTTTATTAATGACCTCCACTCTGTCATCCCAGATGCAGCCTGCATTCAATATGCAGATGACTCCACGTTAATCTGCTCAGCCACCTCTCAGACAAAACTAATGACATTGTCCCAGAATACATTTAACACTGTTGAAAATTGTCTCTCTAATCATCATCTGATCTTAAACCCTAACAAATTGCTACTTTTTCCCCACTCGTAGGTCCTCATCGCTATTCTTTACCATTAAATCTAACAATGGCACCATTATCCCCACAGAAGCCCAAACTAAACTCTTAGGTGTTACAGTAGATAATAACCTTCAATTTGATATGCATGTCAACCAAACTATCAAAATCATTAATAAAAAACTTGGCTCCCTTTATAAGATTAAACCTTTTCTTACTCCACTTGCTAGAACTGCTATTGCTGTTCCCATCTACTCTCTACCCTTCGCTATGCCTCCCCTTTATTCACTAATCTGAACAAATCTGACCTTAGCAAGCTCTCTAGCTGTTATAACCACATTGCTAGATTTGCCACAGGCATGGCATTTAGGACACACCACTGTCATAACCTAAATCTTCTAGGGTGGCTTGAGTTAAATAGTCTACTTCAATACAACTAGCTTATAGTGGCATATAAAGTATTCAACCAACCTGAAAATACGCCTGCACTTAAAAACATCATTAGCCCCTACAGTAACCTCAGGCCACTTCACTCATTTAACAGACTGCTGGTTCAAACATTCAAAACCAATAACTCAGTGGGGGACACCCTCTTTGCCAACTCTGTTGGAAAAACTTGGAACTCCCTTCCTGCCGACCTTACTCTAGTATCCTCACTAACTCAATTCAAAAAAGTCTAAGTCCAAAAGTAGAAGAGGTAGATACGCCACAACAATCGAAGCAAACCAGGTGAAAGAAGTAAAATATATCCTTTTATTCCATAGAAGTAAGCGCTTTCACGTTACAAAGAACGCTTCATCAGACTTTAACATAATGCAGGAAACACATCACATTTAAATACTCATAAAGCACCAATGGCACATCAGTATCACATGTAAAATCACATTAAATCACCTCATCCACTTTTAAAGGTGCAGAGAAATACATATACATATACATAAAGGTATAAACTCTCACAGTAAATATATATAAATAACTTATAAAACTACTTTAATACGCATTAGGGATGTAAATACAAATATATATATGTATAAAAAATATATACTTATAATAATACTCATAAGGATATCCATAAAATACTTATAAAAATATATATATTTATTTCTTAAGATATATATTTTTTAAAAAATATATGTAAATATACCCATAGGGATACTTATAAAATACTTATAAGATACATATGAGAATAATATAGAAGCACACTTAAAACATATCAAAAACTTGCTAAAAGATTTAATGCACAAATGGTCTATCTACTAAAAATGGTTTCAAAGATAACTTATCATTAAGGCCATGCCCCTTATCTGCAGCTAGCTTAATTATCCACCTAGCTTCTGTTCTCTCTGTCTTATTCCTAATATTACCTAATCTTTCTGTCTCTAGTAACTGTCCTATAACCATGAATCTAAATGCATGTGTGATATCATTCTGCAGAGTATGCTTAGCAAGAGCATTCCCTTCATTCTCTCTATGAATAGCATAGAGATGCTCCCTAATTCTTTCCCTCAATGTCCTGTTGGTCTTACCTACATAAAAACATTGACATTTTTTGCAGGTAGCTAAGTAAATCACATTCCTTGATTTGCAATCTGCATACTCATTAAACTCATATTTGACCCTGGTATCAGGATGTACAAAGAGATTAGAATTCATTACATAGTCATATTGATTGCAAGTACGACAGGCATAGGTACCCTTTCTCTGTGAAGTAACCCTATTGACAGGTATTTTTTCATAACATAGCATCCTTTTCAGTGATTTAGTATTTTTATAACTAAAGGCCGGTCTCTCACCTACTATATCTTTAATACTATCATCTAACTGCAAGATGTTCCAATGCCTCTTAATAATATTTACAATGGAGGTATTATTATTAGTAAAGGGAATAACTACCCTTCTCCTATTTCCTTTCTTCACTACAGGCTGCTTGTTAACATTGGCATCATGCTTGATATACGGCAATCCTAACTGCTCACGTCCTATGTCTTCCTTCAAAAGAAAATCATGAGTTCGATAGCCTCTATCTACAAAATCACGTTCTACAGTTACAACTGCTTCCAAAAGCATGATCATCACTGGTTATGCGTGAATATCGTTTCAACTGATTCTTGACAATATTCTTATGCACATGCGGTGGGTGCATACTGCTTCTATGCAAGATGGCATTCCTCCTACATGGCTTCTTGAATACTCTAGTCTCAAAAACACCATTATTTTTCTCCAACGTAACATCTAGAAAATCTATTTTCACCTGTGAAACTGTGCTTGTTAGAGTAAGGAAGGTGGTAGTTCCATTAATATAAGAAACAAAATCTTCTAAGCTTTCCAGATCACCTCCCAAAGCAGAAACGTCATCAACAAAACGTTTGTAACATTTAATGTACTTAGAAATTCAGTTGTTCCCACATAGACACTTTCCCAATAAGCTAACACTAGATTGGCATAAGAGTTGGCACATGAAGTGCCCATAGCTACACCTTTAATCTGAAGATAATAGTCACTTCCAAAGGTAAAAACATTATAATTAAGAACTAACTCTAATAACATCGTAATTCTAATAACTTGATTGTTACTCAGCCCTTTATTAATTAAATATAGTCTTAAATATTCAAGACCTATCTCGTTAGGAATGCAGGTAAATAGAGACACTACATCCAATGTTACCATATAGTCTGACTCTCTTATAGTTCTATCTTTATTAAAAGGTGCTAGAATTTCTAAAAATTGTTTAGTATCACGTAATACAGATTCAGTAGAGTCTACTGTAGGTCTTAGTTTTTTCTCTACATAGATCGACATAGTCTCTGTCAACCAACCTCTGCCAGATACTATGGGTCTGAGGGGAGGGTCAACCATTGTCTTGTGTATCTTGGGGAGACCTCTTATAGTCGGTATCACAGGTTTTTCTATTAAAAAATACTTATACAAATCACTGTCTATAATGCCACACATTAACATATCATACAAGTCTGCATGCACTGTTTTAATTATTTTATCTAAATCTAATCTAGTTAGCTTTCTATAGGTAGTTACATCTGAGAGCATCTCTAGCATGGCTCTATTATAAGAATTCGTATCAAGTATTACAGTAGCTCCCCCTTTATCTGCTGGTCTTATTACTATATCTGCATTATTCTGCAAATCATGTAATGCCATTTTCTCATTTTAGTAGCGTTGTAAAATCAGGTTTAACAACATTTCCCTCAAACAATTTAAAAAAATCATTACTACACGCTTTCTCAAAACTATCAAGTAGTGGGTGTAAAATGGGTATATACTGATGGTTTTTTGAATAAATTAGTATCAGCATTAATTAAATCACTATTACCAAACTGTAAACCAAGTGCTATATTCCTGGTAAAGCATTTAATGTCCACTATAAGATTACTTACATCAACTCCTTGTGAGGGAATAAAAGACAAACCTTTGTTTAATATTCTCCTCTCACTATCTGATATATTATATGTAGATAAATTCACTATCAAGTCCTTACTACTGGTTTCAGCGTTTTCTTCTGGAATTCGAACTGCCCTCCAGGCATCTTCCTCTTCCTGGTTCCTTGATGTAGGTCAGTTCTGCCTCTGATCCTGAAAAGGAAGGGGGAGGCGAAGTGATGTAATGTCTTGTTCTCCTTCATGCAGATTGCCACTGTTGTATCCTGTTGTCTTCCTTCGTACCACTGGTTCTAATTGAGCGACAGAAACTCCTGAAGGTATTCCATCTGTGGAGGTAGATTGTGCATTTAAGCGTGGCTCCGCTCAGCGTTTCAACTAGAAGGGAAGTCGAAGAAGCAGCTGAGGATGTTCCTTCTACAGAGGTAGACTGTAGATGTAAGCGTGGTTCCACGCTCAGCGTTTCAACAGGAAGAGCGATGAAGCGGAAGTGGTAGGAACAATTAGATCCACCGCAGCAACTGTAGGTAACGAAGTATGGGTGTGTGTTGCTTCATAGGGTGTCCTGGTGGATTCCCTTGGCCAGGAGAAGACGTTCCCCCTCGAAAAATCCAGGCAGTCTCTCTCCAGCTTCTTTCTTTTTGCCAATAAGAATTTATTATCCAACGCTGATAAGGTGGTTCCTATATCTGAGTAAAAATCTATTCTCTGTGCTTCAGAGAGAATAGTAAGCAATTTCTTCTCTATTATAAGGGCTTCCTCTTGAAGCTCCTTCTCTATGATAGTGTATTGTCCAATAAGTAAATTCATATAAGCAACTAGTATCAAGGTTCAACTGTTGCCACTTAGATAGCAACTCAGGATATGTTGAACCAAGGTAGGCATCTTCAATAAACGGAGACCTCTTGGAACTATTTTAAATTTAATACATGCCTCCATATGCCTTTTTTGCCATTGAGTGTTTTTAATTCTACTCAAAATATCTTCAAGTTTCCTCATTAGCTGCAAGGTATCTACTTGCCATTCAGTACCTTTGTGTGCAAGAGCTGCTTTAGCTAGCTCAGCATAAGACAGTTTCAATAAAGGATTCATAGCCACTGTAAGTATATTAGTGAGACCTAAAGGTCTGGTTTCCACTAGTCCATTTGTTACATTACCGGTTTCTTCTGTCATGTCCCTGATATGAACAAAAACAGCAATTTCCAAAAAACAGATCAAAAACAGGGTAAGGTATCACCTCAAAAAACAGAAAAAGTCCAAAAGTAGAAGAGGTAGATCATACAACAATCGAGCAAACCAGGTGAAAGAAGTAAAATATATCCTTTTATTCCATAGAAGTAAGCGCTTTCACGTTACAAAGAACGCTTCATCAGACTTTAACATAATGCAGGAAACACATCACATTTAAATACTCATAAAGCACCAATGGCACACTTCATCAGTATCACATGTAAAATCACATTAAATCACCTCATCCACTTTTAAAGGTGCAGAGAAATACATATACATATACACAAAGGTATAAACTCTCACAGTAAATATATATAAATAACTTATAAAACTACTTTAATACGCATTAGGAATGTAAATACAAATATATATATGTATAAAAAATATATACTTATAATAATACTCATAAGGATATCCATAAAATACTTATAAAAATATATATATTTATTTCTTAAGATATATATTTTTTAAAAAATATATGTAAATATACCCATAGGGATACTTATAAAATACTTATAAGATACATATGAGAATAATATAGAAGCACACTTAAAACATATCAAAAACTTGCTAAAAGATTTAATGCACAAATGGTCTATCTACTAAAAATGGTTTCAAAGATAACTTATCATTAAGGCCATGCCCTTATCTGCAGCTAGCTTAATTATCCACCTAGCTTCTGTTCTCTCTGTCTTATTCCTAATATTACCTAATCTTTCTGTCTCTAGTAACTGTCCTATAACCATGAATCTAAATGCATGTGTGATATCATTCTGCAGAGTATGCTTAGCAAGAGCATTCCTTCATTCTCTCTATGAATAGCATAGAGATGCTCCTAATTCTTTCCCTCAATGTCCTGTTGGTCTTACCTACATAAAAACATTGACATTTTTGCAGGTAGCTAAGTAAATAACATTCCTTGATTTGCAATCTGCATACTCATTAAACTCATATTTGACCCTGGTATCAGGATGTACAAAGAGATTAGAATTCATTACATAGTCATATTGATTGCAAGTACGACAGGCATAGGTACCCTTTCTCTGTGAAGTAACCCTATTGACAGGTATTTTTCATAACATAGCATCCTTTTCAGTGATTTAGTATTTTTATAACTAAAGGCGGTCTCTCACCTACTATATCTTTAATACTATCATCTAACTGCAAGATGTTCCAATGCCTCTTAATAATATTTACAATGGAGGTATTATTATTAGTAAAGGGAATAACTACCCTTCTCCTATTTCCTTTCTTCACTACAGGCTGCTTGTTAACATTGGCATCATGCTTGATATATGGCAATCCTAACTGCTCACGTCCTATGTCTTCCTTCAAAAGAAAATCATGAGTTCGATAGCCTCTATCTACAAAATCACGTTCTACAGTTACAACTGCTTCCGAAAAAGCATGATCATCACTGGTTATGTGTGAATATCGTTTCAACTGATTCTTGACAATATTCTTATGCACATGCGGTGGGTGCATACTGCTTCTATGCAAGATGGCATTCCTCCTACATGGCTTCTTGAATACTCTAGTCTCAAAAACACCATTATTTTCTCCAACGTAACATCTAGAAAATCTATTTTCACCTGTGAAACTGTGCTTGTTAGAGTAAGGAAGGTGGTAGTTCCATTAATATAAAACAAAATCTTCTAAGCTTTCCAGATCACCTCCCCAAAGCAGAAAAACGTCATCAACAAAACGTTTGTAACATTTAATGTACTTAGAGAAATTCAGTTGTTCCCACACATAGACACTTTCCCAATAAGCTAACACTAGATTGGCATAAGAGTTGGCACATGAAGTGCCCATAGCTACACCTTTAATCTGAAGATAATAGTCACTTCCAAAGGTAAAAACATTATAATTAAGAACTAACTCTAATATATATATATATTTTTATAAGTATTTTATGGATATCCTTATGAGTATTATTATAAGTATATATTTTTTATACATATATATATATTTGTATTTACATCCCTAATGCGTATTAAAGTAGTTTTATAAGTTATTTATATATATTTACTGTGAGAGTTTATACCTTTGTGTATATATATATATATATATATATATATATATATATATATATATATATATATATATATATGTATTTCTCTGCACCTTTAAAAGTGGATGAGGTGATTTAATGTGATTTTACATGTGATACTGATGAAGTGTGCCATTGGTGCTTTATGAGTATTTAAATGTGATGTGTTTCCTGCATTATGTTAAAGTCTGATGAAGCGTTCTTTGTAGTGAAAAGCGCTTACTTCTATGGAATAAAGGATATATTTTACTTCTTTCACCTGGTTTTCTTCGGTTGTTGTATCTACCTCTTCTACTTTTGGACTTTTCTGTTTTTGAGGTGATACCTTACCCTGTTTTGATCTGTTTTGGAAGTTGCTGCTTTTGTTCATATCAGGGACATGACAGAAGTAATGGTAATAACAAATGGACTAGTGGAAACCAGACTTTAGGTCTCACTAATATACTTACAGTGGCTATGAATCCTTTATTGAAACTGTCTTATGCTGAGCTAGCTAAAGCAGCTCTTGCACACAAAGGTACTGAATGGCAAGTAGACACCTTGCAGCTAATGAGGAAACTTGAAGATATTTTGAGTAGAATTAAAAACACTCAATGGCAAAAAAGGCATATGGAGGCATGTATTAAATTTAAAAAGTTCCAAGAGGTCTCCGTTTATTGAAGATGCCTACCTTTGGTTCAACATATCCTGAGTTGCTATCTAAGTGGCAACAGTTGAACCTTGATGCTAGTTATGCTTATATGAATTTACTTATTGGACAATACACTATCATAGAGAAGGAGCTTCAAGGAAGCCCTTATAATAGAAGAAATTGCTTACTATTCTCTCTGAAGCACAGAGAATAGATTTTTACTCAGATATAGGAACCACCTTATCAGCGTTGGATAATAAATTCTTATTGGCAAAAGAAAGAAGCTGGAGAGAGACTGCCTGGATTTTAGCGTCTTCTCTGGCCAATCCACCAGGACACCCTATGAAGCAACACGCACCCAGCGTGTGGATCTAATTGCTCCACTTCCTTCATCGGCTTTCTCTTCCTGTTGAAGCTGGTGGAACCTTACATCTACAGTCTACCTGTAGAAGGAACATCCTCAGCTGCTTGACTTCCCTTCTAGTTGCGCTGGCGTGGAGCTGCAATCTACCTCCACAGATGGAATACCTTCAGGAGTTTCTGCTCAATTAGAACCAGTGTAGAAGGAAGACAACAGGATAAAACAGTGGCAATCTGCATGAAGGAGAACAAGACATTACATCATAGCCTCCCCTTCCTTTCGTCAGGATCAGAGGCAGAACTGGACTCCACATCAAGGAACCAGGAAGAGGAAGATGTCTGGAGGGCAGTTCAATTCAGAAAACGCTGAAACCAGTAGTGAGGACTTGATAGTGAATTTATCTACATATAATATATCGGATAGTGAGAGGAGAATATTAAACAAAGGTTTGTCTTTTATTCCCTCACAAGGAGTTGATGTAAGTAATCTTATAGTGGACATTAAATGCTTTACCAGGAATATAGCACTTGGTTTACAGTTTGGTAATAGTGATTTAATTAATGCTGATACTAATTTATTCAAAAAACCATCAGTATATACCCATTTTACACCCACTACTTGATAGTTTTGAGAAAGCGTGTAGTAATGATTTTTTAAAATTGTTTGAGAAATGTTGTTAAACCTGATTTTGCGTCACTAAAAATGAAAATGGCATTACATGATTTGCAGAATAATGCAGATATAGTAATAAGACCAGCAGATAAAGGGGGAGCTACTGTAATACTTGATACGAATTCTTATAATAGAGCCATGCTAGAGATGCTCTCAGATGTAACTACCTATAGAAAGCTAACTAGATTAGATTTAGATAAAATAATTAAAACAGTGCATGCAGACTTGTATGATATGTTAATGTGTGGCATTATAGACAGTGATTTGTATAAGTATTTTTTAATAGAAAAACCTGTGATACCGACTATAAGAGGTCTCCCCAAGATACACAAGACAATGGTCACAGTTAGCTGCCTGTCAGGCGCTAGAATCCGCCACATAACACAAGCACTCAGGTCACTCCACAGCAAGTACAAGTATGACTCAGTCATTGTCCATGCCGGTGTGAACGACCTGAGGCACCTCCCTGGACTACATGAAAGAGACATAGAGGAGCTCTCAGATTATGTAGCCCAGGCGGTATGACCTGACCTGAGCAGTATCCTACCCTCACCAAGAATGATGCCACAATACAGAGACAAAATGATCAGCTTTAATAATTGGCTTAATTACTGGTGTCATTCTAAGGGGATCAATGTCTGTCTGCCTGGGATGACATGCTTGACAAGCCAGCTGCTGCAAGGGGCGGCTTGCACCTGTCACCCTGGGCTTCGGATATTGGCAAAGGCTCTTGCCACCCCATAGTGCCTTTTTAGGCAAGGCTCAAATGATAAACCTACCGCCCTAGAAAACAAAAATGGAAAAACTAAGGGTAATACTGCTCAATGCCAGAAGTCTAAACCTCAAGATGCAGCCCTCGAAGCCCTCCTCAGTATGGAGAACATCGATGTTTGTGCTGTGACTGAAACCTGGTTCAAGGCTCCTGAGAGCATCCCAGCACTATCAGGTTATACCTCATATCATGCGTTCGGCCCCAAAATCCGGACGAACTACAAAAGGAGGGAGTATCCATATTCATAAGGATACCCACACCTCCAGGTTAGTGCAAAGCATCGGAGACCATCCAGGTGCAATTAACCATAGGTAAAACTGCCCTACAGTTTGTAACATGCTACAGACCACCTTCTCAAACTCAGAAACCCACACAGCCTTCCTGAAGACACTGGACAGTATAAATGTCTCTCCAAACACCATCATATTAGGTGACTTCAACTACCCAAACATAGACTGGGAACATTACTCAAGCCCCAACACCTAGCCCAAAGGTTCCTTGAGTACATAAACTCAAATGCTATGGAACAACTAGTCACCATTCCCACAAGAGGAGAAAGTATACTAGACCTGATCATCACAAACATGGGGACAAAATGCTCCACACCAGAAGTATATCCCTCATTGGTGAGATCAGACCATAAAGTAATCTCACTGGAGATCCACATCCCACCACCCCAGCAAAAAGACCACAGTGAAGAACTTCTCAAAAGCAAACTTTACACTTCTTAAGACTGAGTGGTATCCTTCAAGGCCCCGAGCCAGTGGAAACCATAACCCACACTGCTGAAACCCTTACAAATGCCTTCTCGAGCACCTCCAGGAATGTATGGATCAAGCAATCCCTAATAAAATCAAGACCTTTTCCACCAAAGGCAGGCCGGTCTGGTGGACTCAGCCATAAACAAACTCTACAACAAGGCGAAAGCTACTACATGACAGAGCAAAATCCTAAATGGGAAGGCATCTCTGATCAATACTAGCAAAAACTACGATCACTCATAAAACCATCCAAGGCCAACTTTGAGAGAAAAATCGCTAATGACACAAAAGACAATCATAAAGCCTTCTTTAGCTATGTTAGAAACCTGGGTGGAAACTCCCAGATATGCTCAAATTAGTCCAACATGATAAAAAATCACTGAACCCACAGACATTGCCAACATACCGGTAGACAGGTTCAGTGCAAATTTCTCCCTCCTCCCCAAAGGAGAAATATCTATCCCACCAGAGTCTAGCCTCCCAAACATCTCAGATGCCCAGGTGAGCTGCTCTCTCTAAAGCAAAAACACAGCATCAATGGGACGGACGGTGTCCCCGGCTGTGTGCTACACGAACTCAATGAGGAACTAAACCCACACATAAGGCTGCTGTTTAATCTTAGCCTTACTACAGGATCGTGCCCAAAGAATGGCGTGCGGCAACTGTGGTCCCACTCCACAAAGGCGGTGCTTCTCACGGACCCTGGAAATTACCGCCCCATAAGCTTGGCGAGCCTTGTCTGCAAAGCTATGGAGAGGATCATAATGGAACTCATAAATAAAGACATTGGGGACCTACAGATACTGGATCCTACCCAATTTGGCTTTGTCAAGGGCAGATCCTGCCTCTTGAACTTGGTCGACTTTTGAAACAGTCACTAAGGCCATTGATGAGGGTAAGGCAGTTCACACAGCCTACCTTGACCTAGCAAAAGCATTCGACACAATACCCCACTCGGGCATCATAGAAAAGCTCACCAGCTTAGATGTAAACCCATATGTCACAAGATGGGTTGCAAACTGGCTCAAGGACAGAACACACAGGGTTAGAGTTGCTGGTGCCATGTCAGACTCTAAGCCGGTCACGGCGGTGTCCCACAGGGCTCAGTCCTGGGCCCCTCTTGTTCGGCATTTATTTTTCTGAAGTGCAGGCAAACATAGGGGATTGTGGCTGACAAAATTTGCAGATGACTGCAAACTGGGCACCATAATTGACACTCCATCAGACACAGACATCCTCCAGAAAGGTTTCATAGAAATGGATAACTGGTGCCAGAGCCATGGCCTTAAGCTAAATGCCAAAAAATGTATAGTCATACCCTTTGGGAAAAACAAGGTAACCCTAATTACCACATAGGTGATAATCCATTAAACACGGAAGAAGTTATCAGGGACCTGGGGACCCAAGTTGACAGTAACCTCTCTTTTGACACTCACATTGCCAAAGTGGTTAGGAAGACCTTCTACATTGCCCACCTGATCATGAAGGATTCACATCCAGATCAGGAGAGGTCATTGTACCCTGTACTCTTCACTTATCAGACCAATGATTGAGTACAACGCCCCATTCGGAATGTACCTTACCCGACACCTGCAGCAGTTGGAAAGACCCCAAAAGTTCCTCACCAAAAGGATAAAGGGGCTCAAACATATGTCATCTGATGCCCGACTGAAGAAACTCCAGCTCTATTCAGTCACATACCGTCTGCTCAGAGGTGATCTGTGCCTGACATACAAGGCTATGTCCAACCCGAAATTAATGGACATGCTCCACCTCAAAAATCCAAATCCACCAGAGCCACGAGCAAGAGACTTAAACCTCAACACGGATATAAATAGGACGTGCTGGAGGGACAGATTCATCACCCAGAGACTCCCTACACTATGGAACAGAATCCCAGTCCATGTGAGGCAGAGCCCCTCACTGACTCTGTTCAAGAGAAATCTTGACGAGTGGATGGGAGATCGTAGGTTTACCCGGGGAATCATCTCTGTATCACTGCTGGACAGAGGCACAGCAAACTAATGGGTATAGTATTCTCATCCTAAGGGGTGGTGAAAGCCACACACACTCAGGCTAGGCTTATAAATGCCCTAGGGCAGATAGCCTAGTATGAACCTATGAACCTATGAACCTATGAACCTATGGTTGACCCTCCCCTCAGACCCATAGTATCTGGCAGAGGTTGGTTGACAGAGACTATGTCGATCTATGTAGAGAAAAAACTAAGACCTACAGTAGACTCTACTGAATCTGTATTACGTGATACTAAACAATTTTTAGAAATTCTAGCACCTTTTAATAAAGATAGAACTATAAGAGAGTCAGACTATATGGTAACATTGGATGTAGTGTCTCTATTTACCGGCATTCCTAACGAGATAGGTCTTGAATATTTAAGACTTTATTTAATTAATAAAGGGCTGAGTAACAATCAAGTTATTAGAATTACGATGTTATTAGAATTAGTTCTTAATTATAATGTTTTTACCTTTGGAAGTGACTATTATCTTCAGATTAAAGGTGTAGCTATGGGCACTTCATGTGCCAACTCTTATGCCAATCTAGTGTTAGCTTATTGGGAAAGTGTCTATGTGTGGGAACAACTGAATTTCTCTAAGTACATTAAATGTTACAAACGTTTTGTTGATGACATTTTTCTGCTTTGGGGAGGTGATCTGGAAAGCTTAGAAGATTTTGTTTCTTATATTAATGGAACTACCACCTTCCTTACTCTAACAAGCACAGTTTCACAGGTGAAAATAGATTTTCTAGATGTTACGTTGGAGAAAAATAATGGTGTTTTTGAGACTAGAGTATTCAAGAAGCCATGTAGGAGGAATGCCATCTTGCATAGAAGCAGTATGCACCCACCGCATGTGCATAAGAATATTGTCAAGAATCAGTTGAAGCCATATTCACACATATCCAGTGATGCTCATGCTTTTAGGAAGCAGTTGTAACTGTAGAACGTGATTTTGTAGATAGAGGCTATCGAACTCATGATTTTCTTTTGAAGGAAGACATAGGGGCGTGAGCAGTTAGGATTGCCGTATATCAAGCATGATGCCAATGTTAACAAGCAGCCTGTAGTGAAGAAAGGAAATAGGAGAAGGGTAGTTATTCCCTTTACTAATAATAATACCTCCATTGTAAATATTATTAAGAGGCATTGGAACATCTTGCAGTTAGATGATAGTATTAAAGATATAGTAGGTGAGAGACCGGCCTTTAGTTATAAAAATACTAAATCACTGAAAAGGATGCTATGTTATGAAAAAATACCTGTCAATAGGGTTACTTCACAGAGAAAGGTACCTATGCCTGTACTTGCAATCAATATGACTATGTAATGAATTCTAATCTCTTTGTACATCCTGATACCAGGGTCAAATATGAGTTTAATGAGTATGCAGATTGCAAATCAAGGAATGTTATTTACTTAGCTACCTGCAAAAAATGTCAATGTTTTTATGTAGGTAAGACCAACAGGACATTGAGGGAAAGAATTAGGGAGCATCTCTATGCTATTCATAGAGAGAATGAAGGGAATGCTCTTGCTAAGCATACTCTGCAGAATGATATCACACATGCATTTAGATTCATGGTTATAGGACAGTTACTAGAGACAGAAAGATTAGGTAATATTAGGAATAAGAGAGAACAGAAGCTAGGTGGATAATTAAGCTAGCTGCAGATAAGGGGCATGGCCTTAATGATAAGTTATCTTTGAAACCATTTTTAGTAGATAGACCATTTGTGCATTAAATCTTTTAGCAAGTTTTTGATATGTTTTAAGTGTGCTTCTATATGTATTCTCATATGTATCTTATAAGTATTTTATAAGTATCCCTATGGGTATATTTACATATATTTTTTAAAATATATATCTTAAGAAATAAATATATATATTTTTATAAGTATTTTATGGATATCCTTATGAGTATTATTATAAGTATATATTTTTTATACATATATATATATATATATTTGTATTTACATCCCTAATGCGTATTAAAGTAGTTTTATAAGTTATTTATATATATTTACTGTGAGAGTTTATACCTTTGTGTGTATATATATATATAGATATATATATATATATATATATATATATATATATATATATATATATATATATATATGTATTTCTCTGCACCTTTAAAAGTGGATGAGGTGATTTAATGTGATTTTACATGTGATACTGATGAAGTGTGCCATTGGTGCTTTATGAGTATTTAAATGTGATGTGTTTCCTGCATTATGTTAAAGTCTGATGAAGCGTTCTTTGTAACGTGAAAGCGCTTACTTCTATGGAATAAAAGGATATATTTTACTTCTTTCACCTGGTTTGCTTCGATTGTTGTGGCGTATCTACCTCTTCTACTTTTGGACTTTTTCTGTTTTTTGAGGTGATACCTTACCCTGTTTTTGATCTGTTTTTTCAAAAAAGTCTAAGACAGCATTTTAAGGCACATTGGTTATGTCCCTGTTCTAATCCTGACTAGCTTCTTTCTATTATTGTGTGACAAACAGTACTTTATGCTACATACAAGCTGTGACATAATTGTTAGTCTAGATAAGTTTAATAATGATTGATTATATAACTTGCTTGACTGAACACAGTCTGTAAACTGTTTGTAACATGTTGATATTATGATTTTTCCTGTATTATTTTTTCTGTATGTTGTGTTTGGAGCTTTTCTCCCTGGGCCTCCCCTGAAAATGGGCATGTATTCGGTCAGACTATCCTGGTCAACAAATGTAAAACAAATAAATAAATAAATATGCATTATCATTCCCTTCAGTAACAACAATGTCCATGCTGATTATAAAATAAACAATAATACCCTAAGTAACAATTCTGTAGTGAGAGACCTGAGAATAAAAGTTGGAGTGTGACCTGAAATTTGACCACTGTGGTCATGAAGGCATTCTGCGTCACTTACCTGATTAGCAAAGGCATCGCCTCAAGAGCAAAAGAGGTTATAACTCCCCTATACTTGTCCCTCATCAGACCTATTATTGAATATATAATGCTCCCTTTGGTATGTAGTGTACCAGGCACCTGCAGCAACTTGAGAAACCTCAGAGATTTCTAAGAAAATTCAGGGTCTCCAGCACATGTCTTATGCAGACAGACTGAAGTCGCTGTTGTTGTGCTCTCTATTGTACAGACTACTTAGAGGCAACTTGTGCCTGGATTGCAGGGCTATCTCTGACCCAAATCGAATGAAAATGCTGCACATCTCTAAGTCAAATGGGACTAGAGTCACCCATTCCAGGGACCTAAGTCTAGCCTGTGACATCAGTAGGACCTGCTATTGAGACAGATACATCTCAGAGATTGCCACTCCTCTGGAATAGGCTTCCAATCCATGTCAAGCAGAACACCTCCATGACCCTGTTTAAGTGCAACCTGGACAACTGGATGGGAAACCATAAATTTTTGCCAGGGATTGCCCCTGCTTCTCTCCTGACACGAGTAATTCCTGTTAGAAAAATCTTGGGCATAGATTGTATCTCTCATTTAGTATTATATTGGGAGCTTTGCCCCCCCCAACCCTCGGGTCAATAGCCTAGTAACATTCTATGAACCTATGAACCTATAAGGCCTTCTGATTATTCTTAGCCTGCAGGACTATCCTGACCTCATAGTTGGTCTTGTTGGGCTTAATTAGATCTTTTAGGTTCTTGTTTAGTTGTATAAGAGAGCACTTGTCTTTAAGGGAGCTGCTTTTCCTGATTTTGGCCATATGTTTTTATTCTTTTATTACATACCCTGTTTAGGTGATGTTTGTTTTTAGTGTTTGCTTTGGGTTAATTTCTAGGAGGAATGGTAGCCTCTATGCAACCATTCATATGTTAGTACAGTGACTTTATGAATAGGTAGATGGAGTCTCTGGGTTGGGGGAGCCTTGAATGTTGACAAATTGTCAATTAATAGGAAGTAGTTTACCTTTAATTGTTCCTATCTGTTACTGGTGTAGGTAAATTTTCTGGGTTTATTTTTACTTCATATGAGACCTCACTAGTGTGGACGTGATATGCAGGGGATGCAACACTGTCCCATGATGGTGATTACCAGATTCAGTATGTTTGATCCCCTTGTTGGAGCATGCACTATCTGCTCCAGAGTGTTTTTGTTAATAAAGTCCAGGAAGCACTCTGCCTGTGGTTTGGGGCAGTGCACATTTCCCAGCTATAGAGAGGTAAGTTCCTCTAGTAGGTTTAGGTAAGAGTTGTGTGAACATAGGGGCATAGATGGAGACCTGTAGCTAATCATGATTTTTGTGAGGAATCTTACCTATGATAATTGGCACATGGATGAGCTCCAGGGTATCATTCTGTTTAAACAAACTGGAGGTATGTTTGTTGCTAGCATAGATCAAAACATGTCCACATTAGGTCACAGCCTGTGCTGTTGTTGGTCTAAATGTGTGGAAGACGCTGTAGCCTTGCTATTCTGGTGTATTTTTTATGGCTTTAAACCAAGTCTTGTTCACAGCTCAGATGTCTACATTCTTAAGAGTGAGGAGGGCTTGAAGGGATTGTAGTTTTTTGTGTAGGCTCTGAGCATTGAGTAGTAACACCTTAAGGTTGTTTGGATACTTTTTTACTATGTTAGTAGTTTTGTCTTTTTGGCATTGCCTAAAAAGCATTCTAAGCATGCAGATACATTTATTTATTTATTTATTTATTTCCAGTTTGATGACCGGGGAGGTCCACTGGGCTCAGGGATCCCATTTTCAGTGGAGGCCCGGTGAGAAAAGCTCCACATTATATAGTTTAGATACAGATGCAATCTTTGTAAAGAAGAACAATTTACAATTACATTTCATGTTAGAGAGCAGGCATAATTTCTTATGTACATGGCACAATTTAGATATTTACAATATGTACAATCATGTTTGGTTAGCTAGTAATATAGCTAGTCAGGGGTTTAGAGGTGGAGAGAGAATTATAGGACTAGGTGGGGAGAATGCAGTTACATTTCCTGTTAGAGGAGAGGTAGGAATGTAGCTGAGATTTAAAGTTTTCAAAGTTTACACAAGTCCTCAGAGAGGAAGGAAGAGAATTCTATTTTTTTGCTAAGGAAAAGGATAGCAGGAGTTGACCAGTGGGGGGATTGGGTTTTCAGATAAAGATTAGGTTTTGGTGAGTAGATCTGAGAGTTCTCTGAGGGGTGTAGGGTAGAAGGATGTTGGATAGTGCAGGGCACTTAGAGGGTTGAAAAATTAGTTTGTGGGCTGTGGTAATTTGAAGATAGTCTACATGGTTGGAGAGTTCAAGCCAGTGTAACAAACTAAGGGCAATGCAGTGATGGGAGAAGTACTTGGCTTTGGTAGCAAATTTAGAAATCTTATTATAACAGACTTCCAATTTTGAGGTGAGCGTGGCAGATAAGTTTGTTAATAGAGGAGCATCATACATTAGTGAGAGGAGTAGATAGGTAGTGGCAAGAGGTTCTATGGTGGAAGGAGAGAGAAAGTGGATGTTCCTGTATAGCATACCAAGTTTTCTATGCGTTTTATTAATATTTTGCTGGATGTGAGTGTCAAATTTTAGGTGTCCATCAATAGTGACCCCAAGTAGTTTGGCGAAGGGAACAGCCTCTATAGTGGAGTTGTTTTGGATAATAATGTGGAATGAGTTTTTATCAAGAGGGGAAGCTTTTGAGGGAGAGAATAATAGTATTTTGGATTTATTGGCATTTAGTGAGAGGTGGTTCTGAAGCATCCAGTTTTCAGTGGTGGAGAAAGCAGTTTGGGTCATTGTTTGATGCTCTGGGATGTTAGAGGCGCTGCAGACTAACGTGGAATAATCTGCATATTGTACAATTTTGGTATTGGGTATGGCTTTCTGGAAATCATTAATAAAGATGTTAAACAGCATTAGACCGAGTATGGATCCCAGGGGAACCGCAGTGGGGGTAGGAAGGAAGGTTGAGGTACCTTTACCCCATTTTACAGGTTGAAATATATCGCAGAGGTAGCTTGAGAATCAGGATAAGGTATTCTGGGAGAGATGGTTTAAGAGACGGGTGTGGCAGATGGTATTGAATGCCTTAGACAGATCTAGTAGAAAAGTAGAAACTATTTTTCCAGAGTCACGGACAAGATTTATTGTGTCTAAGAAGGAGAGAAGTGCAGTGGTAGTACTATGGCCTGGATGGAAGCCGTATTGGGTCGGAGTGATTAGTTAGTTATTGGCTAAGAATGGCATAAGCTGAATGTGGATGCATTTTTCTAGTAGTTTGGAAATTGGGGAGAGGATGGCTATGGGGTGGACGTTGGAGATGTTATTGTTTTTGCTTCCTTTATGGAGAGGTAGAATGAAGGCAGTACGCCATCACTTGGACACATATGATTCCAGCACGGATCTGTTTATCAGGATGCTAATGGGGAGAACGATACCATCTGCGACTATGTTTAGGAAGGAGGATGGCTTATTGTTAGGGGCATCGGTGCAAGGTTTTAATTTAGAGAGTATTTTTTTATATGCGAGGTTGAGATGGGTTTGAGCTCGAATATAGGAGGAGGATTGGGGGCAGAGGGTGCTGTAGGTGGTGGCGAAGAAATGGTAGGCTGAGGGGAAGGGTTATTGTTAGGGAAGGTTTTGGTCAGTTCTGCTATGGAGTTGATGAAGAAGGAGTTGAATAGAGAGGCTATTTCAGGGTCAGATTTGCTGGTGTCAGGGCAGGGATTGCTTTTGGTACCTGGGTTGAGAAGAGAATTAATGGAATTCCAGAACTGTTTTGGGCTTTTTGATTGGTTAGATTGGAGTTTAATATTGTAGGACTTTTTGTCTCTGATGATTTGTTTTTTAGCAAGGTTGTGGAGTTGTTTATATTTAAGAAAAGTTTCAGGCTGCTTGTTATGATGATATGTTTTCCAGGATTTGTGTCTTTGTAGCATAAGTTTTTTAGTATCTGGTTAGTGAAGGGGCGGATTTGGTTTTTACTTGTTTTATTCTTGGTGGAGCTAGGGATTTGAGGATGTTTAAGAAGGAGGAGCTGAAAAATTCTATGGCATTATCTAGTGGAAGAGTTCTTAGGGGATTCCAATTTGTTTGTTTCAGGGAGTCTCAGAAGGTAGTTGGGTTGAAGTTTGTGAGGTTACGTGTATGGATAATTTGCTGTAGGTGAGGAGAGGAGTGGGTAGCTTGGTGGATAAAAGCTGGCAAGTGGTCCTCTATAGGGTCGGGTGTGATGCCAGAGTTTAAGATTTTATTGGGATGGGATGTTAGTATCCCATCTAGTGTGGTACCTGGGGGGTTTGTTTTATTGGGTCTCGTAATGGAGTTAGTAAGTTGTGTATAGTTAAATAGAGTGATGGATATGGTGGGATTAGGGTTATTGATTTTATTCCAATATATGTTTACGTCTCCAAGTATATAGGTCTCATGCTTAATATTGGTCGAGGTCCAGAGGAGAATGTCTTCCAGAGTAGTGGTGTTGTTACCAAGGGGGATGTAGAGGGCAATTATACAAATGCTTTGTGGTTATTTACTTTTAACAGGTCTATTACTAGTTCTGCATTATTGAATGGAGGGATAGGATTGGGGTATGGAGTGATGGATAGTAGGTTAGAGTAGATTAAGGCTACCCCATCACCTTTTCTATTTGGGTGGTCATGTCTTAGGGATTGGAATCCAGGAGAGGGAATTTTAGAGTCACAAATATGAGGTTTTAGCCAGGTTTCTGAAATGACTACAATGTTGGGTCAGTTGTAGTCTAACCAGGCATGGAATTGGGTTAATTTATTTCTTAAACTTTGGGCATTGATGGTGAAAAATTTGAGGTATTCATGGTTAGCTTTATTGTTTGAGGTGGGGAGATTAGCATTACAGGTAGTGTTTGGTCCAGGATTTGGATGTATGTCTCCTGCTAAGCAGAGGTAGTTGAGGAAGGGTAGTAGTATTTTTGATTTGATGTTTAATAGTTGTGGGAATTAAGGTACTAGTTTAGGTCTGTAGTATTTAGTTGAGAGGGGAAAAAGTTTTATTTTGAAGTAGTGGAGTGGGTTGGGTTGAACTAGTGATGTGGATATGTTGTGGAAGTGCATTTTTGAGGGATAAGAAAGGAGGTTGGGAGTGTGGGGTAGGATAGGAAGGGTGGGTGGAGTAGGTTATAGGAGTAGGAGGTAGTGTGATATAAAGGGAGTAAGACTAAAATGCAGATAGATAGGGTAAGAATGGTTCGAGGTAAGAGCCTAGGCATGGTGGATATAGGTTCATAGGTTCGTAATAGGCTATCTGCCCTAGGGCATTTATAAGCCTAGCCAGAGTGTGTTTGGCTTTCACCACCCATTTTAAATTAATTTTGCTATGCCCTTTTTCGAGTTAGGGACTCTGCCTAACCTGGACTGGGATTTTATTCCAGAGTGAAGGGAGTCTCTGGGTTATGAATCTGTCCCTCCAGCATGTCCTATTTATTTCAGTGCTGAGGTTCAAGTCTCTCGAGTGTGTAGCTCGATGGGATTTGGATTTTCTGAGGTGCAGCATGCCCATTAATTCCGGGTTGGACATGGCTTTATACGTCAGGCATAGATCGCCTCTGAGCAGGCGGTATGCCACTGAGTAGAGCTGGAGTTTCTTTAACCGGGCAGCATATGGCATCTGTTTGAGCCCTTTGATCCTCTTGGTGAGGTACTTTTGGGGTCTTTCCAGTTGCTGCAGGTGTTTGGTAAGGTACATTCCAAAAGGGGCATTGTACTCAATTATGGGCCTGATGAGGGATGAGTAAAGAGGCACAATGACCTCCCCTGATCTAGATGTGAATCCCTTCGTGATTAGGTGGGCTATATAAAATGTTTTTCTAACCACTTTGGCCATGTGGTTGTCAAATGAGAGATTGCTATCAACTTGGGTCCCCAGGTCCCTAATTACTTCTTCTGTACTTAATGGATTACCACCTATGTGGTAATTTGTGGGCACTTTGTTTTTGCCAAAGGAGATGACTATACACTTTTTGGCATTTAGCTTGAGGCCATGGCTCTGGCACCAGTTGTCTGTTTCTATGAGGCCCTTTTGGAGGATGCTTGTGTCGGCTGAAGAGTCGGTTATGGCACCCAGTTTGCAGTTATTTTGCTCTATCATGTAGTAGCTTCCTCCTTCTATTGTATAGTTTGTTTATGGCTGGGGTCCACCAGACAGGATGTCTGCCTTTGGAGGATTGGGTCTTGGTTTTATTTGGGATTGCATGATCCATGCATTTCTGAAGGTGTTCACAGAATGCATTTATAAAGGATTCTGCGGTCTGAGACGTATTTTCCACAGGCCCGGGGGCTTTGAAGGATTCCACCTCGGTTTTGAGGAGTGTGAAATTTGCTTTAGAGAAGTTTTTCACTGTGGTTTTCTTGGCAAGGGGTGGGGTCGGGTTGTGAATATCGAGTGAGATTAGTTTATGGTCTGATCTTACCAGTGAGGGATACACTTCTGGTCTGGAGCATAGAGTCTCCATGTTGGTGATGATCAGGTCCAGTATGTTTTCCCCTCTTGTGGGAGTGGCAACAAGTTGTTCCATAGCATTTGAGTTAATAAATTCTAGGAACCTTTGGGCTAGGGTGTTGGAGCTAGAGTAATGCTCCCAGTCTATGTTTGGGTAGTTGAAGTCGCCCAATATAATGGTGTTTGGTGAGACCTTCATATTTTCCAGTGTTCTCAGGAAGGCCGAATGTGGTTCCTGGGTTTGGGAGGGTGGTCTATAGCAGGCTATAAACTGGAAGGCAGTTTTACCCACTCTTAGTTGCACATGGATAGTCTCTGATGCTTCGTGCTGTGCCACCAACTTGGAGGTGTGGGTATCTTTGACGAATATTGATAATCCCCCTCCTTTTGTGGTTCAGTCCAAGTTTTGGGGCCGAAAAGCATGGTATGAGGTATAACCTGGTAGTGCTGTGGTGCTCTTGGGAGCCTTGAACCAGGTTTCTGTTACTGCACAGATATCAATGTTCTCCATGCTAAGGAGAGCTTTGAGTGCGTGCATCTTGAGGTTTAGAATTCTGGCGTTGAGTAGCATTACTCTTAGTTTCTTATCCTTTGTGATACCTATGGAGGTGGGTTTGTCTTTTGAGCCTTGCCTAAAAAAGGCACTATGGGGGTAGCAAGAGCCTTTGCCAATATCCGAAAGCCCAGGGGTGACAGGTGCAAGCCGTCCCTAGCGAAGCATCGTGGCTTGTCGAGCATGTCATCCCAGGCTGACAGGCATTGGATCCCCTTTGAATGACACCAATACTTAAGCCAATTGTTGAAATTGATCATCTTGTCTTCATATTGTGGCATCATTCTTGGTGAGGATAAGATGCTACTCAAGGTCAGGGTCATACCGCCTGGGCTACATGCTCAGAGAGCTCCTCTATGTCTCTTTTCATGTAGTCCAGGGAGGTACATCTCAGGTCATTCACACCAGCATGGACAATGACTGAGTCATATTTGTACTTGCCTTGGAGTGACCTGAGTGCTTGTGTTATGTGGCGGATCCTAGCGCCCGACAGGCAGCTCACCGTGACCTTCTGCTTGTTCAGCCTGGTGAGCGGGACGTCAGTGTGCCTGACGATAGAGTCACCTATTACAAGTGTATCAGGTGTGTTGTTTAGCCTTAAGGGCTGTGACAGTTCGGCACACTGGCTTTGTGAGCTATGTGTTGCATGTGTTTTGTTTTGGGGTAGCGGTTGCTTGGGTGTCTGCTTTGGAGGTCTCTGCTGCTTAGGCAGATTTTTATTTAGAGCCTCCGAGTATGTTTTTGTGTGTTTATGTGTTTGGCTTGCTGTCATGGTAGGTCTATGTGAGACTGGAATTGTAGTGAGTGTGGTTTCCTTCTCCTCCTGACTGGTTACGCCAGTACTGAGTTGAGACAGCTTAACCTCCAGTTTGGCTATATGGTTGCATCTCTCACATGTGTTGGAATTTGTTGGGAGGAGGAGAGGGTTGTCTGTGTACATGAGGCAGTTGTAACATTGCCTCAAGATTCCCAGATTCACCAGCTGGACCGGAGAGGAGATTGACAACTGACCTTTGGACATGCTAGAGTAGTATTGGGAATTCCTTTATAATTAAAAAAAGGGTCAATGGGGAACAAGGTACTCAAGGGGAGTTTGTGAGGGTGTAGTGCTTTTAATTTTTTAGTGCTGACTTAGTGAGTAAGTGCCAGGTAACTTAAATGCTAGATTCAGCAGGCCTGGATCTAGTCTATGCTACAGCAAACAAGGTGTACCAATTTCAGTAAGAAACAGTTCAAATATGCAGGCACTATAAGCCTTTAACCAGAAATTCCCAGCTCAGAAGGGCAGAGTCCAGCCTCTCCTCCCACAAGAGTGCAGGCCACGAACCCTCTTAATGTAAAATAACTGGCCTGAAGCCCAAGTGCTTAAACCAGAATTAATACACTTAGAATAGCAGACACTGAGCCCTCAGTCAGCAGTTCCCAACTTAGAAGGATGTAAGCTACCTGTTCTGCCACCACAGTGCAGACCACAAACCTTCTTAATGTAAAACAACTGGCCTGAAGCCCAAGTGCTTAAACTAAAAGGCTTAGAATGAGTTACACCAAGCAGTAATAAATACAATTGAGTAGTTTTAAGATGACGCAAAAGCAAAATAAAGTAGGAAGAAACACAAATACAGTAAAAGCAGATACATTTTTTTTTTTTAAGTGGAAAGAGAGAAAGGAGTAGCTGATTGGCCTTCTCAAATGTTCTCCCTGTACTGGGTAGAATGAGATAATGACACTAGACTGGGAGGAGGGTCCCAGATCAAATTTACACTAGGGGTGGGCAACTGCAAAGCCACCAACTATAAAAACACTATACCAACAGGGAGGGTGGGTGGGAAACAAACTGCAGAAATGTTTCTCATATGTGTTAAGATGTAGTAGTGGTAGATGAAATTGGGACTTAGGTGGGTGAGGAGGAGTGCTTGTGATAGGCAGATGGAGGAAAAGAGGGGATAAGTTCTAGAGGGAGGTGATTGATTGATAGAGAGAGGGAGAGGATTAGGGTTCAAATAAAGGTAGTTGTAGTGGGGGTGGGTGGAAACTGTGGCAGGGTAGAGGAGCGGATTGAGCCCGTAGGGCGAATGGAGTGAAAAGTGCTGGAATGGAAAGAGAAGGTGGCTGGCTGAAACCAATCAGCCAGCTGAAGTAGAAATGTGTGCTTGTGGATGAAGTACAGGAACAGCAGGGAAATCTTGGCTGAGGGGTGTAAGATGGTGAAATAAAGCTCTAGTCAAAGCAGGCCAGTGGGCTAAGTATGATAAGGGAGTGGGGGATAGCTTGGGGGATAAAGAAAATTGATCTAAGAGATCTTACTTAGTTAGTGGGTAAGCAGTGCCACCTAGTGGTAAAATATATAAAATATAGCTTAGGGGGTAAGGAAGTTAAGGACCGCTGTAGGCTGCTTGGCAAGTGCGGGGAATAGCACAGGCACCACGGTAGTGAACACTAGTAAAAGATTGCAGTACATACACTTTATATTATATCCTGAGGGTGCTATAGTTTGGAAGCTCCTTAGAAGGTTATAGTAGTGTCCCATAATGGATGTCCTCTAGGGGTGGTTTCCTGGACCGTAGTGGATAGGGTTGAATACATGATCAGCTGTAGGGAGAAGAGCAGAACAATACAGGAGTTAGTTGAGGAGGGAGATGAAAATACACAGAGAGGCCTTTAATACAGTGATAACAGGGAGTGTAGAGAAAGAGGGGAAAAGAGGCAGTAGAGAATGTAAAAATAACACAGTTTGTAGAGCAATATATCAGGTCTTATGATTCTAACTGGGGTACAGATAACAGTGCATAAAACGTTCTTAGCAGTTATTAAATAATGCATAAAACAGGCAGCTAATTCAGCAAATAACACAGTTACCAGTGCAGAATAACAGCGCTTAAATCATTCTAGTAATTGTTAACAAATAAGGCAAATACAGGTAGCTGTTTCAGCAAAATACCATAGTTACCAGTGCAGATAACAGAGCCTAAAAACGTTCATAGCAGATGATACAAATAAGGCTAATACAGGCAGCTATATTAGCAAATAACACAAGTAACAGGGGTACATAGCTGTAGGCTGCTTGGAAAACATGGGGAAAAGCACAGGCACCACGGTAGTGAACACTAGTAAAAGATTGCAATACATACACTTTATGTTATATCCTGAGGGGCCTATAGTTTGGAAGCTCCTTAGAAGGTTATAGTAGTGTCCCGTAATGGATGTCCTTTAGGGGTGGTTTCCTGGACTGCAGTGGATAGGGTTGAATACACAAGCAGACTTTATATTATATCCTGAGGGGGCTATAGTTTGGAAGCTCCTTAGAAGGTTATAATAGTGTCCCCTAATGGATGTCCTTTAGGTTTGTTTCCTAGACCATAATGGGTAGGGTTGAATACACAAGCAGCAGGCAAGCCAGCAGCCTACGGCAGGATCGATCAGCGTGGGCCACAAGGATATTTTTAAAGTTTTAGCCAATATCTGAAAGCCTAGAAGAGGGAGGTGCAACCTATCCTTGGCAAAGCAACATGGTATTTTGACCATGTCCTCTGATGCTGACACTGGATCACACTGAAGTGACACCAGAAACTGAGCCAATTACTAAAATCAATCATTTTATATTCATACTGTGGCATCATCCTAGTTGAAAATATAAAGTGATCAGAAAAAGCTCATAAATGTCTGTGACACATATTCCAAGAAATCCATTGTGTCTCTTTTCATATAGTCCAGTGAGATACATCACAGGTCATTTACATCCACATGGACTATGATGGAATCATATTGGTACCTGGGCTGCCTTAACTTGATTGTGTGCATGATATTGTGGATCCCCACTCTGGATAGGCCACTAATCATTATATTTTCCGTTTGCAGCCGAGTGACTAGGGCACCTGCGCACATTAGGTAAAACGCCATCTTGACTTACAGGCTTTGTACTTGGGTGACCATTAGGTGTAGGTTTGTGTGAGATGTTTGATATAGCTTTTGGTGTATGCTTTAGCAATTGCCGAGAAGCAGTGTTGCCTTTAGGTGACGTTAGGTGTCTTTGTGATTTGGAAAAGTTACTTTTAAGAGCCTCAACATAAGACAATCTGTGTGTTTAGTGAGAGATGTATGATGGATGTAGTGTTGGTATTCCTGGCAACCTCATTTGTATATGAGATTTTTGCCTTCAAGAAAGTTGTATATTTACATCTCTTGCATACTATGATATTTTCTTTAATGCTTATTGGGTTATCTGAGAACAAGAGATAGTTGCTACATTGTCTTAGGGTGCCCAAGTTTTCCAAGCCGGCCACAGAGACATTTGTAAAATTGCAGTCATGTTGTCTGGTTCTGTAATACAGTTGGCTGTTTAAGATTAAGGATTGGGTTTTAACAGGGGTCTTCTAGGGGAGTTTCTGGGGTTAAGGACAGGATGATATATAATGCTAGGATGTCGGATCCTGGAATCCATTACTGTAAAAGCATAGCAAAAGCAGCGCTCAAGTGCAGATTAAACAACAAACAACTGCCAAACAATGAAGTTTAATTCACCATTCTGTAATGAGATTTGAAGGCAAACAGACTACTTTTGCCCCCAAATTAAATAAATACTTGAAAAAAATGCTCAGAAAACATTAGTGATCAATGTGTAAAACAAGTACAAGTGAATTTAGTTAATCAAGAAAATATTCTTATCTGAGCTTGGATGGCTGTAAATACAGGAGAAACATTGGAAAAGCATTCTCTGTATGTGAAACATATACCTTTCTTATTTATTTGAGCATCTTGCAGTAAAGAGGTGAAGGATGTTAGCAATGCTTGCGAGACTGAACAATCTATTATACATTCCCTCCACCTCCTGTTGCTTTAGATTTCCCTTTTGCCACTATGTCAGTCATGTGATTATCCACGCCTCAGTCGGTACTCTGTTACGGCCTAGTCAGCCATTCCTTGCTCTGATACGGCACTGTAGTATATGAACTGACAGAGTATTAGTCATTTTGTGAAAGTAATGTCTATTCCCTAGGAAAAATTTGGTTGAAATGGTGGTGGGCTACTGAGCTACTCACAATGACATCTACTTTCCTGCACATCCCCAAGTACACCCTGTTACTTACAATTATGTAGTTAAATTAAGTGCAAAAGCAGAAATCAGTACATCTGGGATACAATATCTTGCAAATGTATATAAAGCTGGGGATAAAATAACAGCAAATAATGTTAGAATAGGACTTGGATGATGTGTATCAGATGAGGAAAAGGAAGGCAAGCAGATCATTCATGTACTTATGAAGATTAATCAGCAGTAGGTACCAATAAGTTATTCTCTCTGTATAGGTAGGAGGTAAGGCCCTACCTGTACTACTGTGTGATACTCAGGAGACCTAGCATTCAGCAGTAGGTACCAAGAAGTTATTGTCTCTCTGTATAGAGAGGTGGTAAGACCCTACCTGTAGGGTTGTGTGATACTCTGGAGACCTAGCATTCAGCAGTAGGTACCAAGAAGTTATTGTCTCTCTGTATAGAGAGGTGGTAAGGCCCTACCTGTAGTACTGTGTGACACTCAGGAGACCTAGCATTCAGCAGTAGGTACCAAGAAGTTATTGTCTCTCTGTATAGATAGGTGGTAAGGCCCTAGATGTAGTACTGTGTGTTACGCTGGAGACTTATCATTCAGCACTAGGTACCAAGAAGTTACTGTATCTCTGTATAGACAGGTGGTAAGGTCCTACCTGTAGCACTGTGTGATACTCTGGAGACCTAACATTCAGCAGTAGGTACCAAAAAGTTACTGTCTCTCTGTATAGACAGGTGGTAAGGCACTCCAAAGCCAAGCTGAGAATCGAATGGGAGAACCTTTTGCTGTGAGGTAACAATGGTACCGCTGTACTACCATGGAAGGCCATACTTGTAGTACTGTGTGATAATCTGGAGACCTAGCATTCAGTAGTAGGTACCAGGAAGTTATTGTCTCTCTGTAGAGATAGGTGGTAAGGTAAGGCCCTACCTATAGTACTGTGTGATACTCTGGAGACCTAGCATTCAGCAGTAGGTACCAAGAAGTTATTGTCTCTCTGTATAGATAGGTGGTAAGGCCCTACCTGTAGTACTGTGTGATAGTCTGGAGACCTAAAATTCAGTAGTAGGTACCAAGAAGTTAATGCCTCTCTGTATAGACAGGTGGTAAGGCCCTACCTGTAGTACTGCGTGTTACTCTGGAGACTTATCATTCAGCAGTAGGTACCAAGAAGTTACTGTCTCTCTGTATAGACAGGTGGTAAGGCACTCCCAAGCCAAGCTGAGAATCGAATGGGAGAACCTTTTGCTGTGAGGTAACAATGCTACCGCTGTACCACCGTGGAAGGCCCTACCTGTAGTACTGTGTGATAATCTGGAGACCTAGCATTCAGTAGTAGGTACCAATAAGTTATTGTCTCTCTGTATACATAGGTGGCATGGCCCTCCCTGTAGTACTGTGTGATAGTCTGGTGACCTAGCGTTCAGCAGTAGGTAACAAGAAGTTATTGTCTCTCTGTATAAATAGGTGGTAAGGCCCTGCCTGTAGTACTGTATGATACTCTGGAGACCTAGCAATCAGCAGTAGGTACCAAGAAGTTGTTGTCTCTCTGTATGCATAGGTGGTAAGGCCCTACCTGTAGTACTGTGTGATACTTTGGATACCTAGCATTCTGCAGTAGGTACCAGGAAGTTATTGTCTCTCTGTACAGATAGGTGATCAGTCCCTACCTGTTGTACTGCGTGATACACCGGGAACCAAGCATTCAGCAATAGGTACCAAGAAGTTATTGTCTCTCTGTATGTATAGGTGGTAAGGCTCTACCTGTAGTACTGTGTGACACTCTGGAGACCTAGCATTCAGCAGCAGGTACCAAGAAGTTATTGTCTCTCTGTATAGATAGGTGATAAGGCCCTACCTGTAGAAATGTGTGATACTCTGCAGACCTTGCATTCAGCAGTAGGTACCAAGATGTTATTGTATCTCTGTATAGATAGGTGGTAAGGCTCTACCTGTAGTACTGTGTGATACTCTGGATACGTAGCATTCAGTAGTAAGTACCAAGAAGTTATTGTCTCTCTGTATGCATAGGTGGTAAGGCTCTACCTGTAGTACTGTGTGATAGTCTGGAGACCTAGCATTCAGCAGTAGGTACCAAGAAGTTATTGTCTCTCTCTGTATAGATAGGTGGTAAGGCCCTACCTGTAGTAATGTGTGATACACTGCAGACCTAGCATTCAGCAGTAAGTACCAAGAAGTTATTGTCTCTCTGTATAGATAGGTGGTAAGGCCCTACATGTAGTACTGTGCGATAGTCTGGAGACCTAGCATTCAGCAGTAGGTACCAAGAAGTTATTGTCTCTATGTATAGATAGGTGGTAAGACCCTACCTGTAGTACTGTGTGATAGTCTGGAGACCTAGCATTCAGCAGTAAGTACCAAGAAGTTATTGTCTCTCTGTATAGATAGGTGGTAAGGCCCTACCTGTAGTACTGTGTGATAGCCTGGAGACCTAGCATTCAGCAGTAGGTACCAAGAAGTTATTGTCTCTCTGTATAGATAGGTGGTAAGGCCCTACCTGTAGTACTGTGTGATAGTCTGGAGACCTAGCGTTCAGCAGTAGGTACTAAGAAGTTATTGTCTCTCTGTAGAGATAGGTGGTAAGGCCCTACCTGTAGTACTGTGTGATACTCCGGTGACCTAGCATTCAGCAGTAGGTACCAAGAAGTTATTGTCTCTCTGTATAGATAGGTGGTAAGGCCCTACCTGTAGTACTGTGTGATAGTCTGGAGACCTAGCGTTCAGCAGTAGGTACCAAGAAGTTATTGTCTCTCTGTAGAGATAGGTGGTAAGGCCCTACCTGTAGTACTGTGTGATACTCCGGTGACCTAGCATTCAGCAGTAGGTACCAAGAAGTTATTGTCTCTCTGTATAGATAGGTGGTAAGGCCCTGCCTGTAGCACTGTGTGATGCATTCAGCAGTGGGTACCAAGAAGCTATTGTCTCTCTGTATAGATAGGTAGTAAGGCCCTATTTGTAGTACCATGTGATACTCTGGAGACCTAGCATTCTACAGTAGGTACCAGGAAGTTATTGTCTCTCTGTACAGATAGGTGGTAAGGCCCTACCTGTAGTATTGTATGATACTCTGGAGACCTAGCGTTCAGCAGTAGGTACCAAGAAGTTATTGTCTCTCTGTAGAGATAGGTGGTAAGGCCCTAGCTGTAGTAATGTGTGATACACTGCAGACCTAGCATACAGCAGTAGGTACCAAGAAGTTATTATCTCTTTGTTAGGTAGGTGGGAATGCCCTACCTGTAGTACTGTTTGATAATCTGGAGACCTAGCATTCAGCAGTAGGTACCAGGAAGTTATTGTCTCTCTGTACAGATAGGTGGTAAGGTAAGGCCCTACCTGTAGTACTGTGTGATACTCTGGAGACCTAGCATTCAGCAGTAGGTACCAAGAAGTTATTGTCTCTGTGTATATATATATAGGTGGTAAGGCCCTACCTGTAGTACTGTGTGATACTCTGGAGACCTAGCGTTCAGCAGTAGGTACCAAGAAGTTATTGTCTCTGTACAGGTAGGTGGTAAGGCCCTACATGTTGTACTGTGTGATACTCTGGAGACCTAGGATTCAGCAGTAGGTACCAAGAAGTTATTGTCTCTCTGTAGAGATAGGTGGTCAGTCCCTACCTGTAGTACTGTGTGATACACTGCAGACCTAGCGTTCAGCAGTAGGTACCAAGAAGTTATTGTCTCTCTGTAGAGATAGGTGGTAAGGCAAGGCCCTGCCTGTAGTACTGTGTGATACTTTGGAGACCTAGCGTTCAGCAGTAGGTACCAAGAAGTTACTGTATCTCTGTATAGACAGGTGGTAAGGCCCTGCCTGTAGTACTGTGTGATACTCTGGAGACCTAGCGTTCAGCAGTAGGTACCAGGAAGTTACTGTCTCTCTGTATAGATAGGTGGTAAGGCCCTACCTGTAGTACAGTGTGATACTCTGGAGACCTAGCATTCAGCAGTAGGTACCAAGACGTTATTGTCTCTCTGTATAGATAGGTGGTAAGGCCCTACCTGTATACAGTGTGATACTCTGGAGACCTAGCGTTCAGCAGTAGGTACCAAGAAGTTACTGTATCTCTGTATAGACAGGTGGTAAGGCCCTGCCTGTAGTACTGTGTGATACTCTGGAGACCTAGCATTCAGTAGCAGGTACCAATAAGTTATTGTCTCTCTGTATACATAGGTGGCACGGCCCTCCCTGTAGTACTGTGTGATAGTCTGGAGACCTAGCATTCAGCAGTAGGTACCAAGAAGTTATTGTCTCTCTGTATAGACAGGTGGTAAGGCCCTGCCTGTAGTACTGTGTGATACTCTGGAGACCTAGCATTCAGCAGTAGGTACCAGGAAGTTATTGTCTCTCTGTATAGACAGGTGGTAAGGCCCTACCTGTAGTACAGTGTGATACTCCGGTGACCTAGCGTTCAGCAGTAGGTACCAAGACGTTACTGTCTCTCTGTATAGACAGGTGATAAGGCCCTACCTGTAGTACAGTGTGATACTCTGGAGACCTAGCATTCAGCAGTAGGTACCAAGAAGTTATTGTCTCTCTGTATACACAGGTGGTAAGGCCCTACCTGTAGTACCATGTGATAGTCTGGAGACCTAGCGTTCAGCAGTAGGTACCAAGAAGTTATTGTCTCTCTGTATAGACAGGTGGTAAGGCCCTACCTGTAGTACAGTGTGATACTCTGGGGACCTAGCATTCAGCAGTAGGTACCAAGAAGTTATTGTCTCTCTGTATACACAGGTGGTAAGGCCCTACCTGTAGTACCATGTGATAGTCTGGAGACCTATCGTTCAGCAGTAGGTACCAAGAAGTTATTGTCTCTCTGTATAGACAGGTGGTAAGGCCCTACCTGTAGTACAGTGTGATACTCTGGAGACCTAGCATTCAGCAGTAGGTACCAGGAAGTTATTGTCTCTCTGTATAGATAGGTGGTAAGGTAAGGCCCTACCTATAGTACAGTGTGATACTCCGGTGACCTAGCGTTCATCAGGATGTGGACATGGTGGAAGTAGTACAGAAGACAGCAGCAAAAAGAATGTCTTCAGAGGAAATATTATAAAGAGGAGGAAGGCAGAAACGAAATAAGATCGAACAATTTAAGCACTAGAAGGAAATCTGCAGAGTACGTATCTTTTAAAAAATGATATCATACCTATGATTATAACCATAGTACTAGGTGATGTAAATATCAGTTGACTAGACCTGAACTCCACACATTCTTCTTCAAATATCAGTCTCTTCAACTTCACCCAGCTCATAAAAACCCCAACCAGACCCACCAAAATGAATGATACATGATTCCTTCTAGGCTGGATCTTGGTCACTAACCCTAACAAGGTATCCTCTGCAGGAATTCTCCCCAGTAACCTTAGTGACCACCTCCCAGCCTTTATTATCCAAGCTTCCTCCCCCTGTCAGTATCAGCACATATACAAGCAAACCAGGAATATTACCTTTTTAATCCTCCCACCTTTAACAATATCTGAAACTCCAAAGATTGGCATTTACTAAAAACCATCCCACTAGACGACACTGTTGATTACTTCAACACATCCTTCTTGAATGCACTAAATAGCTTAGCCCCACTATGTGTAAAGTGGGTAAAAAATAACCATGCCCCCTGGCTATCCAAACCCACTAGACTTCTCATGTATGCCAGGGACAAAGCTTGGAAACTATGACAGGAATACAAAAAGAACCATGACCTACAAAAACTCAAAGAACTTCGCAACCAGGTTAAGAAACAAGTCATCAAAGACAAAAAACACATTACCTCAGGCTCCAGTCTAATCACCAACAAAACTCCCCAAAATTCTAAAGATCCATTATATCGTTACTTAATCCATGTAAAAAAGAATAATCCTTGCCCCACCCTGAAAAATCCCCTGAACAAATAGCCTCCCTTTTCAATACTTTCTTTATTAACTCTATTGCTGACATTGCTGCAAACTTTCCTAAACTAACCCTTCTTTCTCCTCCCACACCTCGAAACTCAGCTCCTCCACTCTTTCCAGCTCACCCCCACCCCTAACTCTCATTCAAAGCCAGTGCCAACCCCTCTTCTACCTTTACCCTAACACCAACCTCCACCTCTATTATAAAATGCCTACTACTTAAACTAAACCCTGCTCTAATACCCCAGACAATCTACCTTCAGAAAACCTAAAAATAGCTGCAGACAGTATCTCCTACCCCATAAGCATTCTTATTAACAGATCCATCCTCGAGTCCTACGTCCCTAAATTATGGAGAAAGACCTTCATTTTCCCACTCCATAAAGGTGGCAACAACACAGACATCAATAACTTCCATCCCATCGCAATTCTTTCCCATTTATCCAAAATACTAGAAACGTGTCAACACCCAACTCCTCAAGTACCTTTTAAATAACTATATTCTCTCACCATCACAACATGGTTTGAGACCAGGCCATAGTACTATAGCTACCCTTCTATCATTTATGGACACAGCAAACAAAACCCGCGACAAAGGCCAACTAGTGTCATCCCTGTTCCTCGACCTATCCAAACCCTTCGATACAATTTCTCACCCCTTACTCATTTCCCAGCTCTCCAATATTGGCATTTCCCCCCCACAATATTGGCCTCTCCCCCCCACACTCTAAATTGGTTCCAGTTATTTAAATGAAAGACAACAGGCCACAAGATGGCAAAACTCCATCACCACCTTTCTCAACACCACCACCGGCATTCCCCAAGATTCCATACTCGGACCCATTCGCTTTAGTATATACATAAACAATTTCCAAGCATCACTACCCCAAGGGTCAGTCATTCAATATGCAGATTACCCCACTGTCATCTGTTCTGCCAACTCTCCATCTGACTTACTTACACTAACTCAAAATGCCTTCTCTGTCCCTGAATCCTGGATGCACAATAACCATCTCGCCCTGAATCCTAAAATGACAAAATCATACTTTTCTCCCCAAAGAAAACAACCCCCCCAAACAAGTCAGACTTCACCATCTTTTCACTCAATAAATCTTTAAAAGAGGTTGTTAGTCACACAAAGCTCCTTGTAGTCATAATAGATGAACACATGAAATTCGATCTCCACATAACAACACAACATCCACAAAACACATTCCAAGCTTGGTATCTTGTATAGACACAACCATTTCCTAAGCCTATCTACTAGGCACACTCTTGCCACAACATACCTTCTACCCTCTCTCCTTTATGGCACCCCCTTCTTACTAACATCTATACCTCTGCTAAAAACAAACTTGAAACTTGCTACAATAAAATTGCCAAATTCGCAACCCCAAATATTTCACTCACCACTGCATTGCCCTCAAATCTCTAAAATGGCTAGAGCTTCCTAACTAGCTTTCCTGTCTACAACTAACTACTGCTCACAAAATCCTTTTCAAACCCCAAGACTCTCCAGCTCTGAGCTCTACCTTTATCTACTACCTTCGCAACAGGCCATTCAGATCAGGAGACCAGCAGCTATTACAAATTTACAAATCCAATCTCCCTCCTGGTCAACTTCTCTACCCATTCTTAGTAGCCAAAACTTGGAATACTTTACCTCTTCCCATTAGAGGAACTCAAAGTTTTACTCATTTCAAGACTTCCCTTCATACCCACCTCTCATCTAGCTGGATATGTACCCCTAATCTGTCTAGTCATCTCTCTTACTGTTAAAATAGTAGCTCTACTATTGGTAAGGTAATAACTCTGAAAAGACAGCAGATACTTCTATTCCTGATTTAAACACTTAAGGTCAGCAATGTCTGCTTTACTCCATATACAACTGTGAACTGCTCACATCTACATTTGTACATATTTTTCATTTTATGTTGATTGCTCATTGACTTTTTATCCTGTGTGAAATTTATCTCTGTAAGCTTTACTGTCTAATTTGTTTTCAGTAGAATTGAATATTGTATTGTTGAACTGTAAATCTTAAAAGTAAAAGTCTATGCAACGGAGCTTTTCTCCCTGGGCCTCCACTGAAAAATGGGCTCACCTAGGCCCAGTGGACTTTCACAGTAAACAAAAAGTAAATAAGTAAAATAAATATTTAAGAAAAAGATATCATAATTTTAAGATACAATCTAGAGGGATCAAGGCAGATAACTAGGAAACATTTTGTTAAGATTATTATTATAATTGTTGTTGCTGTGTTGGTTAAGTAGGATATTCAGCTTGCCAAGAAGGTTAGAAAATTAACAAAATGTGTTCAGCCAAGCAGTTATTTTCTCGTTATCTGCCTTCAAAGTCTGCATTTCTGTGATCAGAAGTGACCAAACAAACTGCACTCTGTGGGGATTTAACACCTTTTGATTTATTTATCATGCAGTCTGCAGATGGACCGGGACTCTTTTTACATTCTGGATCTACGTTAAGCATTGCTGTGCCCAATCAGGTTGCATTTAATTACGCAGGACACATGAAAAGTTACTGTTAATGCACCATAATAAAGCTCAGGATTATAATACTGAATTCTGAAGGCTAGTAACTTCTTTTGTTGTGTTTATACTTTGAGGTGTTGAGGATCAGACATGGGACCATGTGTTACAGTCTGTAGAAATAACACACACAGAAAGAGAAAGAAGGAAAGTGGAAATGTACAAAACCTGCACTGCTCTGCTTTGCTCACAGTAACAGATGCATACAGTAGTTATCCTGGCAGTGGGAGGTTAAAGCTTGATGTGCCAGCCTATCTCATTAAATATTTATACAAAGTCCTCCTATATGTTATTACCTCACAGCATTAGCTCATAAATATTAACCAGCTTGAAAGCTTTGTGTTGGGACACATTTCCCAGACACACAGGATGTATTAGCTTGTAAAAACTTATGGCAGTTTTGGCTCTTGAGTACAAAATTACTTAAAATTTTTCTTTTTGTGATTCTTATCACCTACTGGTAAGACTTAAAAATCAGCAGTTTCTTGATAAGAGGAACAGTGTGTTTCATCATGAAGCTGGAGGTAAGATCTGAGCTTATTAGTAAATCTTTCTCTAACAACTTGCCTTTGTTTTTCAGATCTGAGGTAGCAGGCCTTGTGTGTGAATGGTGTACTTTGTGTTGCTAGGTTGGGATGAAGCTATTATAAAGACTTATGTTCTACAAAAAATGTTTATGTTCAGGGAAATCAATTTTCCATTTTTTTTTCTGAGAAAAATATCACAAAATCACAAGTCTTACCTTATTGATAAAAATAAGAATTCTATGCAGGTTGGCATTTTGTACAACAGCACTTATTGATGGTAAACCGTGTTTCTTCTCATATTTCCTACTTGCATGCTGCCAGTTTGCTTTCCTGAGTGACCCCTACCCAGACTCTGTTTTAATTGTGCATTAGTAGATGTATCAGAAAATGATATAAAAAAATCATGCTGACAAGAAATTGCACATAAAAATTACAGGTATAATTCCAAATTTTCATCTCTTGAAGACATAATTTTATTCTTTCATATTGTAGTTCAGCATACCTGTTTATGCTAAATAAATATGTGTTATGATTCTGGCACCGAAATGTAAAAGGAAGCATGTTATTGTAGCTCTGAGCTCAACAGTTCAGTGGATATGGATGTGTAGTACACTTAAAGTTTCAGTGGAAACGAATTATCTCTGAATACTTCTTTGCTTTAAAACAAGAATGCAGAAAGGAACATGCACACACACAAAAACGATGAAGTATGCTATTTCCCTTATAGCAATAGCTGCTTTTTTTTCTTCTGTAAAATTTTGTATTAAACATTTGCAGTTATTTAGGAATATATGCATTTTTGCAGTAGTAAAATGTAGCAGATTAAATAAATAAGTAAATGAATAAATAAATCATGACATTGACCACATTCTAAAACACTGTGACTGTATAGCACAAGTCCTGGCAAGTATGGAGTGCAGACCAGAGTTTTGGTTAGCGGAAGCATCACACACACACACACACACACACACACACACACACACACACACACACACACACACACACACACTACAAACCAGAAACCTAATTTTGTCAGTCAATGTTCTGTTGTCAGGCTTACTTACACATAAGCAATAGTACTTTTTCATCATTAACTTGCATATATTTACAAATCATGTTTCTGCATTTTTGGCATTCTTGCCTAGTTTGTGAACACTATGGTGCAGACTACATAACTAAGGGCAGGAGGTATAAAATGGTGATCATCTCATGAAGAATAGCTGTAACATAAGTAATACAAGTCCATTAGGTGAAACATTTTGTAGTCAACTTCAGGATGTTTATAGGTAACCTTAAATGACTGTGATGCTTCAGAGATCCCCTAAATTGCCCGGTTACATGGAGATGTTGTTAATGTACTTCAGAGATAGGAAGATAGATAAGTAGATATTGTTAGACTGTATGGTGCTGTCATGTTCTGTAACAACTAACAAAAGTTTAAAGAAAAGTAAACAATAAATGGCGTCAAGAAGCAGAAATGTAACTTGTCAGAAAAGAACCCTCCTCCTATTTGTATATTTGTTTAAGGAGGGCTCTAGCAGGTGAGATTGTGTCTGCACAATTATTTGCATATTGGATGGTGCAGTAGTGCAGTGGTAGCATTGTCGCCTCACAGCAAGAGGATCGAGTCTCGGCTGGGGTGCCTTCTGTGTGGAGTCTACATGTCCTCCCTGCATTCGTGTGGGTTCCCCCCCCCCCCCCCGAGTGCTCTGGTTTCCCCCCATGTTACAAAGACATGTCTGGAGCATTTTTCGCCAGGGCACTGCTGAAAATTGGCTTCATCCCAAGTCAGACTTTCGCAGTTAACAAATGTTAAATAAGTAAATAAATACTGTTAAGCTATAGTACTTATGTCAGAGAGTCCATGTGAAATGTATGCTTTTTTTTTTCCACTCATTCTCTAACGACCTGCTAGCAGAACAAATAATCCTGAATGGGGCATAAGCACCCCAACAGGATGGACACACTCAGCTTACTTTCACACATTATTTACACAACTGAACAATATAGAGAAACTCTATTTCACCTCTGGAATGTTTTGGGGCTGTGGGAGGATATTGGTTGCTAGACACAGGGACATCTACAGACTCCTCAAAGAATGTATGCCAGCAGAGAACTACATTGAAGACCCAAGGTCTTTGACAAAGCAGTAATATATCTTCCTGTTTATTTATTTATATGCAATTTGTTAACTAGATAGAGGTACACTCCTCCACAGATACCTTTTAGGTATGACTCACGCCACTTGGCAACAGTAAGAAACAGTAAAACACAAGATAGTAAAAAAATTAGTTTACATTTATATTTAAATATACTTTGCACTGTCATATTAATGAAGGTTATGAAAGAATGTAAACATGTTTTTGTGTGTGTGTGTGTGTGTGTGTATATATATATATATATATATATTTATATATATATATATATATATATATATATATATATATATATATATATATATATATGTATATATATATAAATGTGTGTGTGTGTATATATATATATATATATATATATATATATATATATATATATGTATATATATATATATATATATATATATATATAATGTGTATATGGGACTACTTCATATGAGCTAAATTTCATTTGATGGAGACCAAAACACTGAAAGTTCAAAAGACTGAAAACTTATTTGACTGAAACTCATAACACTGACACATTAAAGTAAAAGGTATAGGCCCTTTCCTCCACTGTAGTGCGAGCATGGAGTTAGTATAGATAGTTAGGGGGGTGTGGGGGAACAGCCCCCCACATTGGGGGGGGTGAGGCCCCCACATACTTTATACATTTTAAACCATACACATGCATAATTATAACTGCAATGAATAACTCTTTGCAGAAAATATTTACCTAAACTGTGTGTGTGTGTGTGTGTGTGTGTGTGTGTGTGTGTGTGTGTGTGTATATATATATATATATATATATATATATATGTGTGTGTGTGTCTGTGTGTGTGTGTATATATGTGTGCGCATGTATATGTGTGTGCATGTGTATATGTATGTGTGTGTATATATATGAGTGTATATATGTGTGTGCACGTGTGGTATGTGTGTGTGTGCACGTGTGGTGTGTG
>NC_056732.1:1843347375-1843369011 GCF_019279795.1 Protopterus annectens | reverse complement strand
CTTAAAATTTTTTACCATACCTACAGCATATGGAGGACTGTTAATATCCGCTATCCCTTTGGGGATAAATGAGACTCTGGAAAATTTGCTTTTTGACACTGGATCTGTAAGATCACAAGACAAAACAGCATTATTTTTACCTGTTACACAAAAGGGAATTGTGTGCTTTTTTAAAAACGATACCCTCCAAGTAGGATGGAGTAATTGTAATATTACGATATCCTACAAGTGTTACATTAAAGTTAAAAGTGGAGGTACTGTTTGTAATACTATGATTCATATTTGAGCACAATGAAAACAACATTGAATGAAGTACGACAAAACCCAGTTTTGTTTAAACAATTGTCAATAATAGATCAGAAAATGTTTCATGCAGGGCTAATGCGTATTAGTACTAAAGTAGAAAACTGTTATTTTATTTGAGGGAAAAAGGCATATAAATGGTTACCTGAGAATTGGTCCGGCAGTTGTTTTTTGGGTTATCTGGTTCCAGCAATAAGACATACTGCAGAATTGCCTTTGGGTAAGATACGAAATGTGAGAGATGTAGCCCGAAAACCTGAAGGTCCAGTCGAGAAACCTGTAAATCCAGTCGGAAAGATCGAAGCTGGCTGGAAAGACCATAATTCCGTGAAGGATAAAGACAAATTAACTCATATGGACTTGAGTGACAGTGTTATATCTTGGGCAGGGATACTCCCAGCATATGGAGCAGCCAAATCGATCTGGAAGTTGAGAAAACTGTCAAAACTTCTCGAAGTAATGAGCAACGCAACTTTTTCTGCCCTTGAATTAGTGACTGATGAACTGAATGCAATGCGAACTGTAGTGCTAGAAAACCGAATGGCTCTTGACTTCACCCTAGCGGCGAGAGGTGGGACGTGCGTGCTTATAAAAGAAGAATGCTGTGCATATATTCCTGATAATTGTCATGAGATAAATAATCACCTAGAGGTAATTCAGCAAGTATCAGCCATGACTGAACCAGGCCCAAAGCCACTGATGGACTTTTTCCAGAATCTGTTTGGGGGGGGGGTTCCATCCTAATGAATATTTTGATTGCCATTTGTGTGGGTATACTCCTGATAGGAGCAGGTGTTTGCTGTGGAATTCCCTGCATGAAAAGATTAATCAAAGATTTTATTGATGTATCTGTTACTGAAACCATGTATCAAGATATTGAGATTGAAAAATTGATCTCAGACGACATCTTTTCTGAAGTATAAATTAAATGACTCACCTAGCTGAAAATCCTAAGTGGAAAAGGTTAGGAGATGAAATAACACTATGTATACTTCAAAAAATAGAATAAAAAGTATTAATAAAGAGAAATGTTAGAAAATATGTATTTAAATATATGTGAAATGCTAGTTTAAAAGCAAGGTAGTTTATAATGCATTTTATTCTATTAATCATATAACAGAAGGGATAAATTCATGTGTAATGCAAGTAGCTTCTGAAACTGCAGTGTGCTTTGACCCCTGACCCTGGCAGCTGCCAGCTCAGCAAGCTTAATGTTTATGCTTTTCATAAGTGATTATCTGCTGGGTCAGGAAATTAAATGTGTAAATCTTCTGCTCCTTCCTGATGAGATAACTTGTCCTTGTAAATAATGAAATCTTCTGCTCTTCCTGATGAAGTAACTTGTCCTTGTGAGATAAACACACAGCTGGTGGGAAAGTGAAACAGTGAACAAAGATGTATGTTAAAGACTGAATCTGCTATTATATTCGAACTGATATGAGACCTTTAAGCAGTAACTTTACAGAAAGACATTGTGCCTGACCGGATGAAACATCAAGGTTGTATTATTATCAAAAGGACGTTTTTGATAAATATACGACTACAGCTGTTGCATGAATAAAGGCCTGTAAGCTAAAGTGATGTAAATGCCCTGTGACTTGTAACGTCAGTAAGGTGGGAACAACTTGAATGTTAAACCTATATAAACTTGTGAACTTTCCTGTATCATGTTAGACAAAATTCTGTACTGGTATGGTTTTTTGCCTCCTGGTATACACTAGAAAACTTTTGAATCTGAACCTCCTGTGTATTGAATTCTGAATTTTATTTAACAGCTACCTATATGTGTATCCTGTATGAGTTACAGACGGAAGAAATACTAATAAATCCTACATAAATCTGCTACCTATATGTGTATCCTGTATGAATTACAGAAGTAGGAAATACTAATAAATCCTACATAAATATACGACCTTTATGTGTATCCCATAGGAATTTCAGAAAGAGGAAATACTAATAAATTCTGCATAAATATGCTACCTATATGTGTATCCTGTATGAACTACAGAAGGAGGAAATATTAATAAATCCTACATAAATATGCTACCTATATGTGTATCCTGTATGAATTACAAAAGGAGGAAATACTAAGAAATCCTACAAAAATCTGCTATTTATATGTGTATCCTGTATGTATTACAGAAGGAAGAAATACTAATAAATCCTACATAAATATGTTACCTATATGTGTATCCTGTATGAATTACAGAAGGAGGAAATACTAATAAATCCTACATAAATATGTTACCTATATGTGTATCCTGTATGAATTACAGAAGGAGGAAATACTAATAAATCCTACATAAATATGTTACCTATATGTGTATCCCATATGAATTACAGAAGGAGGAAATACTAATAAATCCTACATAAATATGCTATCTATATGTGTATCCCATATGAATTACAGGAGTAAATACTGATAAATCATACTTAAATATGCTATGTATATGTGTTGTTGTTGTTGTGTCTTTCAGCTTTTCCAGGTTAAGAGTCACCACAGCAGAACTTTGGACCGCTAATGATTGGCAGTAGATTTTTACATGCTGAGTTTCCGGCCCTGATGCATGACCTTCAATGAAGGTACGCCCATTCACGCATGTCTCCACAAAGAAGACGCTCTAGCTGAGAGTCAAACAGGACAACGTCTTACTGTGAGGCGACCACGCTACCTATATGTGTGTCCTGTATGAATTACAGAAGGAGGAAGTACTAGTAAATCCTACATAAATATACTACCTATATGTGTATCCTGTATGAATTACAGAAGGAGGAAATACTAATAAATCCTACATAAATATATTACCTATATGTGTATCCTGCATGAATTACAGAAGGAGGAAATACTAATAAATCTGACATAAATATACCACCTATATGTGTATCCTGTATGAATTACAGAAGCAGGAAATACTAATAAGTCCTACATAAATATGTTACCTATATGTGCATCCCATATGAATTTCAGAAGGTGGAAATACTAATAAATCCTACATAAATATGTTACCTATATGTGTATCCTGTATGAATTACAGAAGGAGGAAATACAAATAAATCCTACATAAATATGCTACCTATATGTGTTTCCAGTATGAATTACAGAAAGAGGAAATACTAATAAATCCTACATAAATATATTACCTATATGTGTATCCCCTATGAATTACAGAAGAAGGAAATACAAATAAATCCTACATAAATATGCTACCTCTATGTCTATCCCATATGAATTACAGAAGGTGGAAATACTAATAAATCCTACATTATTATGCTACCTATATGTGTATCCCATATGAATTACAGAAGGAGGAAATACTAATAAATCCTACATAAATATGCTATATGTGTATCCTGTATGAACTACAGAAGGAGGAAATACTAAGAAATCCCACATAAATATACTATCTATAAGTGTATTAGGTTCATAGGTTCATACTAGGCTATCTGCCCTAGGGCATTTTTAAGCCTAGCCAGAGTGTGCTTGGCTTTCACCACCCATTTTAAATTAATTTTGCTATGCCTTTTTTTGAGGTTAATATACTGTGCCTCTGTCTAACAGTGACACAGAAGTGATAGCCGGGGTAAACCTACGATCTCCCATCCACTCATCAAGATTCCTCTTGAAGAGAGTCAATGTGGGACTCTGCCTAACCTGAACTGGGATTTTATTCCAGAGTGAAGGGAGCCTCTGGGTTATGAATCTGTCCCTCCCACATGTCCTATTTATTTCAGTGCTGAGGTTCAAGTCTCTCGAGCACGTAGCTCGATGGGATTTGGATTTTCTGAGGTGGAGCATGTCCATTAATTCCGGGTTGGACATGGCTTTATCGTCAGGCACAGATCGCCTCTGAGCAGGCGGTATGCCACTGAGTAGAGCTGGAGTTTCTTTAACCGGGCAGCATATGGCATCTGTTTGAGCCCTTTGATCCTCTTGGTGAGGTACTTTTGGGGTCTTTCCAGTTGCTGCAGGTGGCTGGTAAGGTACATCCCAAAAGGGCATTGTACTCAATTATGGGCCTGATGAGGGATGAGTAAAGAGGCGATGACCTCCCTGATCTAGGTGTGAATCCTTCATGATTAGGTGGGCTATATAAAATGTTTTCTAACCACTTTGGCCACGTGGTTGTCAAATGAGAGAGTGCTATCAACTTGGGTCCCCAGGTCCCTAATGACTTCTGTACTTAATGGATTACCACCTATGTGGTAATTTGTGGGCACTTGTTTTGCCAAAGGGATGACTATACACTTTTGGTGTTTAGCTTGAGGCCATGGCTCTGGCACCAGTTGTCTGTTTCTGAGGCCCTTTTGGAGGATGCTTGTGGCTGGAGAGTTGATTATGGCACCCAGTTTGCAGTCATCTGAACTTGGTCAGCCACAGTCCTTCCGTGTTGGCCTGTACCACGAGAAATATATACCGAACAGAGAGGTCCCAGGACTGAGCCTTGTGGGATGCCACTTGTAACTGGTTTGGAGTCTGACATGGCTCCAGCAATTCTAACCATGTGGGTTCTGTCCTTGAGCCAGTTTGCAACCCATCTAGTGACATAGGGGTTTGTATTTAAGCTGGTGAGCTTATCTATAATGCCCGAGTGGGGTATTGTATCGAAGGCTTTTACAAGGTCCAGGTAGGCTGTGTGGACCACCTTCACCTCGTCAATGGCCTTGGTGACTGTTTCAAAGAAATCGACCAGGTTTAAGAGGCAGGATCTGCCCTTAACAAAGCCAAACTGGGTAGGATCCAGTGTCCATATGAATTACAAAAGGAGGAAATATTAATCAATCGACATAAATATGCTACCTATATATGTATCCTGTATGAGTTACAGGAGCAGGAAATACTAATAAATCCTACATAAATATATTATATATGTGTGTATCCCATATGAATTACAGAAGGAGGAAATACTAATAAATCTTACATAAATATACTACCTATATGTGTATCCCATATGAATTACAGAAGGAGGAAATACTAAAAGATCCTACATAAATATACAACCTATATGTGTATCTTGTACGAATTACCTAAGGAGGAAATAATAATAATAAATCCTATATAAACATAATACCTGTATGTCTATCTTTTATGACTTACAGAAGGAGGAAATACTAGTAAATCCTACATAAATAATCTACCTATATGTGTATCCCATATGAATTACAGAAGTAGGGAATACTAATAAATCCTACATAAATATGTGACCTATATGTCTATCCTGTTTCAATTACAGAAGGAGGAAATACTAATAAATCCTACATAAATATACTGCCTATATGTGTATCTTGTATGTTTGTTATTCGTCTTTGTTCGTTCATTCTTTTATGTGTATCTTGTATGAATTACAGAAGGAGGAAAACTAATAAATCCTACATAAATATGCTACCTATATGTGTATCCTGTATGAATTACAGAAAGAGGAAATACTAATAAATCCTACATAAATATGCTACCTATATATGTATTTTGTATGAATTACAGAAGGAGGAAATACTAATAAATCCTACATAAATATATTACCTATAGGTGTATCTCAAATGAATTACAGGAGGCAGAAATACTAATAAATCTTACATAACTATAGTGCAATAAGAGAATCCTGTATGTGTGTATCTTGTATGTTTGTTGTTCGTCTTTGTTCGTTCATTCTTTTGTTATGTGTATCTTGTATGAATTACAGAAGGAGGAAAACTAATAAATCCTACATAAATATCCGACCTATATGTGTATCCCGTATGAATTATAGAAGGAGGAAATACTAAAAAATCCTATATAAATATATTACCAATAGGTGTACTCGATATGAATTACAAAAGGAGGAATTATTAATCAATCCTACATAAATATGCTACCTATATGTGTATCCTGTATGAACTACAGAAGGAGGAAATACTAATAAATCCTACAAAAATCTGCTATGTGTGTATCCTGTATGTATTACAGAAGGAAGAAATACTATATCCCGTATGAACTACAGAAGGCGGAAATACTAATAAATCCTACAAAAATCTGCTATGTGTGTATCCTGTATGTATTACAGAAGGAAGAAATACTAATAAATCCTATATAAATATGTTACCTATATGTGTATCCTGTATGAACTACAGAAGGAGGAAATACTAATAAATCCTACAAAAATCTGCTATGTGTGTATCCTGTATGTATTACAGAAGGAAAAAATACTAATAAATCCTATATAAATATGTTACCTATATGTGTATCCTCTATAAATTACAGAAGGAGGAAATACTAATAAATCCTACATAAATATACTACCTATATGTGTATCCCATATGAATTACAGAAAAAGGAAATACTAATAAATCCTACATAAATATACTACCTATATGTGTATCCTGTATGAATTACAGAAGGAGGAAATACTAATAAATCCTACATAAATATATTACCTATATGTGTATCCTGTATGAATTACAGAAGGAGGAAATACTAATAAATCCTACATAAATATATTACCTATATGTGTATCCCGTATGAATTACAGAAGGAGGAAATACTAATAAATCCTACATAAATATACTACCTATATGTTTATCCTGTATGACTTACAGAGGGCAGAAATACTAATAAATCCAACATAAATATACTACCTATATGTGTATCCCATATGAATTACAGAAGGAGGAAATACTAATAAATTCTACATAAATAAGCTACCTATATGTGTATCACATGTGAATTACAGAAGGAGTAAATACTGATAAATCATACTTAAATATGCTACCTATATGTGTTGTTGTTGTTGTTGTTGTTGTTGTGTCTTTCGGCATTTCCGAGTTAGGAGTCGCCAGAGTGGAACTTTGGATCGCTAAAGATTGGCAGTAGATTTTTACATGATGAGTTTCCAGCTCTGACGCAAAAACTTCAACAATGATACGCCCATTCATGCATGTCTCCACACAGAAGACGCTCTAGCTGAGAATCGAACAGGACAATGTCTTACTGTGAGGCAAACACGCTACCTATATGTGTCCTGTATGAATTACAGGAGGAAGTAATAGTAAATCCTACATAAATATACTACATATATGTGTATCCTGTATGAATTACAGAAAAAGGAAATACTAATAAATCCTATATGTGTATCCTTTATGATTTACAGGAGGAGGAAATACTAAAAAATCCTACATAAATATGCAACCTATATGTGTATCCTGTATGAATTACAGAAGGAAGAAATACTAATAAATCCTACATAAACATGCTACCTATATGTGTATCCTGTATGAATTACAGGAGGAAATAGAAATAAATCATGCTTAAATATGCTACCTATATGTGTATCCTGTATGAATCACAGAGCGAGGAAATACTAATAAATCCATTAAAAATATACTACCTATATGTGTATCCCATATGAATTACAGAAGGACGAAATACTAATAAATCCTACAAAAATATGCTAACTTTATATGTATCTCATATGAATTACAGAAGGAGGAAATACTAATAAATCCTACATAAATATACAACCTATATGTGTTTCCTGTATGAATTACAGAAGGAGGAAATACTAATAAATCCAACATAAATATACCACCTATATGTGTTTCCCATATGAATGACAGAAGAATGAAATACTAATAAATCCTACATAAATATGCCACCTATATGTGTATCCCATATGAATTACAGAAGGAGGAAATACTAATAAATCCTATATAAACATAATACCTGTATGTCTATCTTTTATGACTTAGTAAATCCTGCATAAATAATCTACCTATATGTGTATCCTGTATGAATTACAGAAATACTAATGAATCCTACATGAATATACTGCCTATTTGTGCATCTTGTATGTTTGTTATTCATCTCTGTTCGTTCATTCTTTTATGTGTATCTTGTATGAATTACAGAAGGAGGAAAACTAATAAATCCTACATAAATATGCTACCTATATGTGTATCCCATATGAATTATAGAAGGAGGAAATACTAATAAATCCTATATAAATATACTGCAATATGTGAATCCTGTATGTTTGTTGTTTGTCTTTGTTCGTTCATTCTTTTATGTGTATCTCATATGAATTACAGAAGGAGGAAAACTAATAAATCCTACATGAATATGCTACCTATATGTGTATCCCGTATGAATTATAGAAGGAGGAAATACTAAAAAATCCTATATAAATATATTACCTATAGGTGTACTCGATATGAATTACAAAAGGAGGAATTATTAATCAATCCTACATAAATATGCTACCTATATGTGTATCCCATATGAATTACAGGAGCAGGAAAATCTAATAAATCCTACATAAATATATTACCTATATTTGTATCCCTTATAAATTACAGAAGGAGGAAATACTAATAAATCCCACATAAATAGGCTACCTATATGTGTATCCCATATGAATTACGGAAGAAGGAAATACTAATAAATCCTACATGAATATTCTACCCATACATGTACCCCATATGAATTACAGAAGGAGGGAATTCTAATAAATCCTACATAAATATACTACCTATATGTGTATCCCATATGAATTACAGAAGGAGGAAATACTAATAAATCCTACATGAATATTCCACCCATACGTAAACCCCATATGAATTACAGAAGGAGGGAATTCTAATAAATCCTACATAAATATATTACCTATATATGTATCCCATATGAATTACAGAAGGAGGAAATACTAATAAATCCTACATAAATATGCTACCTATATGTGTATCCTGTATGAATTACAGATGTAGGAAATGCTAATAAATCCAACATCAATATACTACTTATATGTGTATCCCATATGAATTACAGAAGGAGGAAATACTAATAAATCCTACACAAATATACTACCTACATGTGTATCCTGTATGAATGGCAGAAGGAAGAATTACTAATAAATCCTACATAAATAGGCTACCTATATGTGTATCCCATATGAATTACAGAAGGAGGAAATACTAATAAATCCTACGTGAATATGCTACCCATACATGTATTCCATATGAATTACAAAAGGAGGAAATACTAATAAATCCTACATGAATATTCTACCCATACATGTACCCCATATGAATTACAGAAGGAGGGAATTCTAATAAATCCTACATAAATATACTACCTATATGTGTATCCCATATGAATTACAGAAGTAGGAAATACTAATAAATCCTACACGAATATTCCACCCATATGTAAACCCCATATGAATTACAGAAGGAGGGAATTCTAATAAATCCTACATAAATATACTACCTATATGTGTATCCCATATGAATTACAGAAGGAGGAAATACTAATAAATCCTACACAAATATACTACCTATATGTGTATCCTGTATGAATTGCAGAAGGAAGAATTACTAATAAATCCTACATAAATATGCTACCTATATGTGTATCCCATATGAATTACAGAAGGAGGAAATACTAATAAATCCTACATAAATATACAACCTATATGTGTATCCTGTATGATTTACAGAAGGAGGAAATACTAAAAAATCCTACATAAATATGCAACCTATATGTGTATCCTGTATGAATTACAGAAGGACGAAATACTAATAAATCCTACATAAACATGCTACCTATATGTGTATCCTGTATGAATTACAGAAGGAGGAAATAGAAATAAATCATACTTAAATATGCTACCTATATGTGTATCCTGTATGAATTACAGAAGGAGGAAATACTAATAAATCCTACATAAATATGCTACCTATATGTGTATCCCATATGAATTACAGAAGCAGGAAATACTAATAAATCCTACATAAATATGCTACCTTTATGTTAGTCTCATATGAATTACAGAAGGAGGAAATACTAATAAATCTTACATAAATATACTACCTATATGTGTATCCCCGATGAATTACAGAAGAAGGAAATACTAATAAATCCTACATAAATATGCTACCTATATGTCTATTCCATATGAATTACAGAAGGTGGAAATACTAATAAATCCTACATTATTATGCTACCTATAGGTGTATCCCATACGAATTACAAAAGGAGGAAAAACTGATAAATCCTACATAAATATACTACCTGTATGTGTATCCTTTAAGAATTACAGAAGGAGGAAATATAAATAAATCATACTTAAATATGCTACCTATATGTGTATCCTGTATGAATTACAGAGGGAGGAAATACTAATAAATCCATTAAAAATATTCTACCTATATGTGTATCCCATATGAATTACAGAAGGAGGAAATACTAATAAATCCTTCATAAATAAGTTACCTTTATGTGTATCTCATATCAATTACAGAAGGAGGAAATACTAATAAATCCTACATAAATATACTACCTATATGTGTTTCCTGTATGAATTACAGAATGGGGAAATACTAATAAATCCGACATAAATTTACCACCTATATGTGTATCCCATATGAATTACAGAAGGAGGAAATACTAATAAATCCCACATAAATATACTACCTATAAGTGTATTCCATATGAATTACAAAAGGAGGAAATATTAATCAATGCTACATAAATATGCTACCTATATATGTATCCTGTATGAATTACAAGAGCAGGAAATACTAATAAATCATGCATAAATATATTACCTATATGTGTATCCCATATGAATTACAGAAGGAGGAAATACTAATAAATCTTACATAAATATACTTCCTATATATGTATCCTGTATGAATTACAGAAAGAGGAGATACTAATAAATCGTACTTAAATATGTTACCTATATGTGTATCCTGTATGAATTACAGAAGGAGGAAGTACTAATAAATCCTACATAGATATAATAACTATATGTGTATCCTGTATGAATTAGAAAGGGTGGAAATACTAATAAATCCTACATAAATATGCTACCTATATATGTATCCTGCATCAATTACAGAAGGAGGAAATACTAATAAATCCTACATAAATATACTACCTATATGTGTATCCTGTATGAATTATAGAAGGAAGAAATACTAATAAACCTTACATAAATATGCTACCTATATGTGTATCCTGTATGAATTACAGAAGGAGGAAATACTAATAAATCCTACATAAATATACTACCTATATGTTTATCATGTATGAATTACAGAGGGCAGAAATACTACGAAATCCTACATAAATATACTACCTTTGTTTGTATCCCATATGAATTACAGAAGGAGGAAATACTAAAAACTCCTACATAAATATACTACCTATATGTTTATCCTGTACGAATTACCGAAGGAGGAAATACTAATAAATCCTATATCAACATATTACATTATATTACATTATTATATGAATTATAGAAGGAAGAAATACTAATAAATCCTACATGAATATGGTACCTATATGTGTATCCTGTGTCAGTTACAGAAGGAGGAAATACTAATAAATCCTACAGTATGCTACCTATATGTGTATTCCATATGAATTCCTGGAAGAGGAAATTCTGAGCACATTGCAAGGGCTGAGAAGTGCATCTTGGCTTGACATTAAAGACTGAAACAATATCAATTTCATGAATTCTACTTATACAGTGACTTAACAATAGGGTGCATACCTGTCAGAGTATTAGAACCCTAAAACATTTGGAGAAAGTAAACAGAGTCCATGGAGGTGTGTGTGTATGTAGGGGGCGGTGTGAAACAGTGCAGGAAAGGAAAATTAAGTTAGTTTGAAATGAATTAATGTTCAGACTGTGGTGCATGCCTTAAGATAGTGTACCTTGTTTTTTAGTTAATTTTACCAACACAAAACTGATGCATACTATTGTTTATGTCATGGAAAAGATGAAAGTAAAATATAAGTTGTGTGCTTTTGTTTTGTGATACAAATTCCCATAAGTAACATAGGTGCTACATAAGCACTAGCCTTTATGATACAAATGCCCATAAGTAACATAGGCACTACACAGGCACTAGCCTAAGGCTGTTAATGTAAGTAGTGCAAAATTCTTTATCAGTGACAGAAATCTTACCACAGTGTTAGCCCCTGATCCTAGCAATGTCATTCTGATGGAAGAAATCATGTTTAGATATTAACATGCAATAAACCTAAACTTAACCAATAGAAAATACATTACTGAATAATAGTGCAAATCATTCTATCTGAAAAACAAATGTCAAGAATTAAAGAAATTTCTGATACTAATTTACGAACCTTAACTGAAAAGTATTTAGAACAACAGCATTAAAGATAGAGAAAACGTGGAGTAGAAGTTCTTAGAAATGAGATGCAACAGAATTATTTAACCCCAAAAGGGGGGATAATGAAATTGAGTAAACAATGAGATTTGCTATCATGCAATAGGTATTTAGGAAAGGAAGTTATAATAACTGTTATGCCTGCAGCAACATCAGAGATTTGTATACATAGGACCAAAAACTGCCAGATCCAGTGTGACGGTTCATTAACACAGCTATGTGCTCTAGGAGTGACAGACAAACTAAAATGATACAACAGTAACAGTAACCAAACTTTTTTACAGAGTAACATTTCAGAAACTTCATCTGGAGAGTTATTTGAAAGCCAGAAAGTAGTTCTACAGAAATGGAATATAATGTAGCTATCTACCTATCTATCTGTCTGTATATATATATATATATATATATATATATATAGAGAGAGAGAGAGAGAGTAGCATGCACTTTATATACTTATATTCTGTCTAACAGATTGACCTTCATTTAAATAAATGTGCACACTTCACATGTCTATTCATGCAATGAATGAATGAATAAATAAAAAAATCTTGAGTAATATCCACAGTAATGTATCTGGATGTTGCTGTAACATGCATAAAGTGCAGCCTACTATTTGAAAAGTGTTTGACTAATTTGAAATTGCTTCGTACAAGTGCAATTAAAAAAGGGTGAGATCTCCTAAATAGCATCATATGGGAGTACTGGAAAACATCACAAGAAAAACCTTTGCCTACCAGAGACCTTTATGGGGAGGTGCACACAGCTCTTCAGCCATATTGGTTATATATACCAGCTCAACAGGGAAAGGAGAAATCCTTGTGATACTAGCAATTCATCATTCTGGGAAAAAGCAAATGAAGACATTAATGAGTATCAGACATTAATGGATCAAAAACAAAACTAGTATTCAGCAAAATCCATTGTACACCCCCACACCCATGGACATGACCACCAATTAGAGCCACTATGCACATCTTTGAACAATGCAGTGAATAACTACATCAATAAACCATAGTAATATATTTTACACTGTTACATTTATATGCATACATTGCATCCCTCTACACACATGCATACGTAAGGGAAATATGCACACACAAACACAAATGTACCCACCAGATGCAGTTACTTTATTTGCTGCATATACTTACGATGTCAGACTGTGATTGAATGAATGAATAAATACATAATTTAGAGCTTCAAAAATATATTTTGCCTAGTGCTGTCAGATACACGCAATACAATCAATGCTGTCCAGTGCAACAACTGAACAATTACAAACACTTTGCTTTGTGGGTTTATTCTAGATAACAAGTCTGAAACATATTGCAGAATGGGATGCAGGAACAAAGAGATATTCTTTAAGGAAGGAAATGTAGGGACATCATGGAAGCAATGAAGTAATATGCATTAGTCAAACATCACGTAAATGCCATTTATAAAGGGAAAAACTGTGTCACATTTTTATATTTGGTAATAGTCGGTTAACTTTGTAAGACAGGAAATACAGTCTGGGATGAGGAAATGTAATGCTTAGCAAGTTGCTGTCCTTTAATTGCAACTTCAGCAGAGCATAAATGTGCTGAAAATGCATTGTCTACCCATCATTAGCCTCATCTTTCAATCAATCAATCACTCAATCAATCATTCATACTCTGAGGTAGCTGATTAAGTAGGTATTAAAGAAAGCTAAAGCCTGGTCTGCAAGGCCATGGAACGTATCATCATGGAACTCATAAACAAAGAAATTGGTAACCTCCAAACCTTGGATCCTACCCAGTTTGGGTTTGTGAAAGGCAGATCATGCCTCCTGAACCTGATTGACTTCTTTGAGGCAGTCACCAAAGCCGTAGATGAGGGTAAGGTGGTTCACACAGCCTATCTTGACCTCGCCAAGGCTTTTGACACCATCCCCCATTCTGGAATTATAGCTAAACTCACTAAACTATGTATAAATCCCTATGTCACAAGATGGGTCGCCAACTGGCTCACTGACAGAACCCACACTGTAAAAGTTGCAGACTCCAAATCTGACATCAAAGCAGTGACAAGTGGAGTACCACAGGGTTCCGACCTGGGACCTCTCCTGTTTGGTATCTACTTCTCTGAAGTACAGGCTAACACAGAAGGCCTCTGGCTAACAAAGTTCCAGATGACTGCAAACTAGGAGCCATAGTCAAGTCCACAAATGATGTGGACATCCTACAGAAGGGCTTCACTGAGACAGATGCCTGGTGTCAGAGCCATGGCCTCAAGCTCAATGCCAAAAAGTGCAGTATCATCCCCTTTGGTAAAAACACTGTACCCATGAACTACCACATAGGCAGCAATCTACTTAACACCGAGTGTGCGCTAAGAGACCTTGGGACCCAGGTGGACAGTAGTCTCTCCTTTGATATTCACATTGCCACAGTAGTCAGGAAGTCCTTCTACATTGCATACATCATAAAAGGGTTCTCATCCAGGAAAAAGAGGTCATTGTTCCTTTCTACTCGACACTCATTAAACCCATTATAGAGTACAATGCCCCTCTTGGACTGTACCTCACAAGACATCTGCAGCAGCTGGAAAGGCCACAGAAGTACCTCCCAAAAAGGATTACTGGCCTCAAACAAATGCCCTACACTGCCCACCTCAAAAAACTCCAGCTATACTCTGTAGCATATTGCCTAGTCCGAGGTGATCTCTGCCTAACATATAAAGCTATGTCAAACCCAGAGCTGTTGGACATGCTACACCTAAAGAAATCCCAATCCTTCTGAGCTACACGCTCTAGGGACCTAAACCCTGTCACCACAATAAACAGGACATGCTGGAGGGATAGATTCCTGTCCCAGAGACTTCCCATATTCTGGAACAGGCTACCCATCTATGTCAAGCAAAGTTCTTCATTAGCACTCTTCAAGAAAAATCTTGATGAGTGGATGGGTGTTAAAGGAAAAAACTTCAAAGACCAATTCACGTAAGGTTCAGGTATGGCACCCTTTATTACTTGCAGCAAGGAGACAAAACATGCAGATACAGGATTTTGTCTAAATCACTAGTAGGCAGTATGCTTCTTTTATACAGTTCTATGAAAAGTTACTTTTCTATGGTTGACGTAGTTAGACACAGCTTTCTGTATTATTCTATAGAAAATGTTACTTAGAATTCTTGCTGCTATGTCCAGATTTAAAACTCACTATGTGTTACATAGAAAATGTTACTTATATTTTCTGCTGACATGACTGGATTTATGAAAAACATTTGAGAAAAACAACCTGGCCTTGGGGCTTTATTTTTAGCCCACTACAAACTTTCTGTTCTTCAATTGTGCAGTTCTAATATATATGCCAAAAAGTAAATGACTATGGAGCTACCATGGAAAGTCACAAAGCATAAAGGCAGCAAAACTGTAAATCATATATTTCTCTATATATCTTCATAGCAGATATTAAAGCCCACATACGAACTGGTTCAAAAAACAGGTTTATTGTAAACAAGGTAAGCGCTTTCACTAAGGAGCTTCTTCAGACCTATCAGTTAAGAGATTAAAAACAGAGAATATATACATCTCAGTATCCACCAATTAACAAATCATTAACAAATCGTATTGTGCCTGTATGTCTTTAAGAGTTTGCTCTGATTCATGATTTGTTAATTGGTGGATTCTGAGATGTATATATTCTCTGTTTTTAATCTCTTAACTGATAGGTCTGAAGAAGCTCCTTAGTGAAAGCGCTTACCTCGTTTACAATAAACCTGTTTTTTGAACCAGTTCGTATATATGGGTTTAATATCTGCTACGAAGATATATAGAGAAATATATGATTTACAGTTTTGCTGCCTTTATGCTTTGTGACTTTCCATGGTAGCTCCGTAGTAATTTACTTTTTGTTATTTACTCATTTTTTAAACTACGGAGCTTTTACTCCTGGGACTGCTGATTACTTATTCTTTATATCTAATATATATGCATTACATTTCAAGGTACATTTCTAGCTTAGGTACATGTAATGCTGACTACGGTTTATATTTTCAAGCAGCCTTTGTTTTCATTATCAATAGCTTCAGCAGTTATGTACTTTTCTCATAGCATAAGCAGAAAATGAATAACTCTTTCTTAAATCTTATGACACTAGTAGAAATGAAACACTTATTATTTTCATGACATTAGCAGAAATCAAATGCTTTCCTGTTAATTTCCAAAGCATAAGCAGATCATAGCTGCGCATATGACATAACAGGATTGGAATGTAGCTTCTGCAGATTTATGCAGTGTGAACAGAATAAATGTATTAACCCTTTTTAAACCTCGAATGTACTAAGCATGCGTATTACTAATACATATTTTTCTAACATTTCCCCCCTTTTAATACTTTTATTCTACTTTCAGAATAAGCATAAACAGTTTTTCTTCCCCTAACCTCTTCCTACTCAGGATTTGCAGTTAAGAGAGTCATTCAGTTTAAACTTATGAAAGCATTTTCAATTTTTCAACAATTCTTCAAGTTCAGCACCTTGGTATAAGGTTTCTGAAAGTGACATGTCTATAAAGTCTTTAATCAGTCTTTTCATGCAGGGAATGCAGCAGCAAACACATACCACCAGTAGGATCATTCCTACACAGATGGCAATCAGGATGTTCATTAGGATACTGCCCCACCCCCCCAAATCTCTGGAAAAAGTCTGTCAATGGATTTGGTCCTGGTTTGGTCATAGCCACTTGCTGAATTATCTCAAGGTTATTGTCTATCTCATGTTTGTGGTCAGGAATATATGAACAGCACTCCTCCTGGATTAAATGAATTTGGTGGCCATGTGGTTTTGAAGCACTACAGTTCTCATGGCAGTCAGTTCATCAGTCACCAGTTTTAGAGAAGAAAAGGTTGCATTGCTCATTATTTTGCGAAGTTTAGACAGTTTTGTCAGTTCCCAGATTGATTTTGTTGCTCCATATGCTGGCAGTATACCTGACCACGAGATGATGGTATCACCCAAGTCCATATGCGACAGTCCATTTTTCCCTATGCCCACAGCGTGATGGTTTTTCCAGCCCGCATTGATCTGCCCCACTGGATTGACAGGCTTCTTGAGTTCTCATGAAACATTTCGAATTTTCCCCTGAGGCAAAACTGCTGTGTGTCGTATGGCCGGAACCAGGTACCCCAAATAACAACTGCCGGACCAATTCTCAGGTAACCACTTGTATGCTTTCCTACCACATACAAAATAACAGTCCTCTACTTTGGTAGTAACTTTATTATGTCCTGGTTCTGGATGAAACATTTTTTGTCAACTATAATCAGTTGTTTATAGAGGTCAGCATTATGTCTTACTTCATCAGTTGTCCTATGCATCAGTTCAAAAAATGAATCATAGGCTGTGTTGCAATAGGAACCTGTGTTATCAGTTTTATTGTAGCATCTATAGGGAACAGTCACATTGCAATTGCTCCAACCCACCTGAACTGTATCATTTTTGTAAAAACACACAGTCCCCTTCTGTCGAACAGACAAGTGCAATGCTACTTTATCTTGTGATGTAACATCTGATGTACCATAGACAAAATTTTCCCAGGTCTTGTTGGCTCCAAGGGGGACTGAAGTTAACAATAACCCCCTGTATGTTGTTGGCAAAGCTGTGCAAATCCAGCAATTTGAAACATTGAAGGTCTCAGCATACACATATTTGATTGCCTGGTAAGTGTTGAAGTTTGGGTGCCACTCTACGTGTAACTCTCCACGCATATTCAGTTCAGTTTGTGTGGCTGGGAAAAGGAATGGCCACAACAAAAAGATTATTGTCACTAGTACAGTTAACAGGATGATTATGCAATACTTCTGAGGAAATGGCTGTTCTGCATTCCTGTTTTCTCCGACTCTTCCGAGTAGTTTTATTTGGATTTTTCTGGATTCTATCATTTTTGCTTTTGACATGTGATCTTACTCTCTGCCCTAATAGGACCTTCAGCACCGATGGTTTCTTCACTGGGGTTGAGACGGATCAGTCCTATTGATCTGACCCCCCTTTGTAGCCAGACTTTGTGCCGAGGGCCCCAATGGAGAGGTAAGATTTTTGTTCATTTCAAAGTTCTTAACTAGTTTGCAGTGCAACTGGTGGATCCACGAGGCTCGCTCTGCAATTTTGACTGCAGTAGGTGTCAGAAGAAGCACCTGGTATGGACCTTCCCACCTTGGTGACGTCCAATTTTTCTTTTTTATGGACTTTATCCACACCCAGTCCCCTGGGATCACTGCCACTTCTGATGTTTCGGTTTGTTCTTTATCTGAAACAGAATTTGACTGCAACAGATGTTTAGAATTCAACAAATTTCTCATATATTCAGCTAGTGTATAGTCAGCTTCCTGGTCTGTGGGCAAGAGAAGTTTCCACTGAGGTGTATAATAAGCCCTTCCAAACAGTTTTTCAAAAAGAGTCAATCCTTTTGCAGTCAGAACAGTTCTCATGCTCAACAGTGCCAGGGGCAAACAATACACCCAGTTCTTTCCTGTCTCGGCTATTAATTTTCTTAATTTATTCTTTAATATTCCATTATGCCTCTCAACTAGCCCTGCAGATTGCGGATGGTATGCACAATGATTTTTTAAAGAAATACCAAAATGCTTACTTAACTGCTGTATGGTTTGGTTTACAAAGTGTGTACCATTGTCACTGTAGATCCTTTCCGGAATGCCAAATCTATGGATGATTTCTTTGACAAGAACTTTTGCTATTGTGGCTGCATCTGGATTTTTGGTTGGAAAGGCTTCCACCCATCTGGAAAACATATCTACAATGACAAGACAATACTTCTTATTTTCACATTTGTTCAATTCTATGAAATCCATACAGATAGTGTGAAATGGATATGGTGGTGTAGGGAAACTCCCTTGCTTGGGCTTTAACGCCCCTTGTGCATGATGTTTGTTACAAATTTGGCACATCAAACAAAATTTTTTAGAGTAGTTTGTAAATCTGTATGTTGTGAACACCTGGTTCACCAGCTGTACCATCCCCCCTGTTGAGACATGGCACTGCCCATGGCTCAACAAAGCTGCATATCTAAACAAATTAGATGGCAGTATCGGTTTCCCTTCTTTAGAGATGTACAGCCCCTTTTTGAGAATTGCTCCTCATTTTACCTATCTTTGTTTTTCAGCTTGCGTAGTGAGTGTCTGCATTGTCTTTAACATTTCTAAGTCTAAAATCTCAGAGGGTTGTAGTTCCTCATTTAAAAGAAATACTTCTGAAGCAGCTTGTTTTGCAGCTGTATCAGTTCTCGCATTACCTTTTGAAATCCTATCTTGTTGCTTGGTGTGAGCTGTGCATTTACAAATAGCTATTTTCTGAGGTAACTGAATAGATTCTAAAAGATCTAAAATAAACTGTGCATGATTGATAGGTTTGCCAGTAGATGTTATCATTCCTCAGTTTTTCCATTGTTGCGCAAAAACATGTACAGTAGAAAAAGCATACTAGCTGTCAGTAAAAATGTTTACACTTTTACCCTTTGCTAAGGTACATGCCCGTGTCAAGGCAATCAATTCTGCTGTCTGTGCAGATAAGTTGTGTGGTAAAGGTTTTGCTTCTATAATCTCAGTGTTCGAAATTACTGCATATCCTACTAGGTTCTGTCCTGCAGGACCCCTTTTGCACGATCCATGGGTACTTGGGTACTTCTATAAGTGGACATATTTCTTCTTCACTCATAGATCATGAATTCTTAACCATTTGATATAACTCAATGCCTTCATTTGAGTTACCTGCCCGTGTTCGAGACCTGGTCCCAATGGGATCTCTAATAAATGGTTTTACTTTTGCAATGTCTCTATTTTCAGTGACAACAGGATATTGTGGGGGTGGACTAACTTGTTCACTTGCTTCATATTCTGGTAAGGGAGGCGGAGGGGCTGATGCTATTACTAAGTTATTGTCCTCCTTATCTAAAAACATTGTTTTTGAATTGTTCTTTTTTTCCCTACGGTTTACTTCCTCAATCCACCTGTGTGCCTGAGGAATTCCTAATTGGCGTTGCTTTTTTACCCGACCTTTGGAATCGGTTTTGAGCTGTTTGACAAGTTTGATAAGTGAGGATTTTTCTAATTTACCATCGAATTCATACTTATTAACCCATTTTGAATAATATTTAATATTGTTAGCGCGCTGCGACTGCATGTGTTTTGCGTCTTCGGTTAATGGCGGATTTTGGGGTCTTTTTGTGCAATTATTACCGATTTTGTTCTACCCTTTTTGATCGTTATGTAACTTTTCTTATTTTTAACGTGGTACCATGGATTTTGTTATAGTCTTTTCAGAATGACTGCCTACCTATTCTGTTTCTCCTGATCTATGACAAGACAGTAATCTTTTCTGTCCCTGACTTGTAAAATACAGTCTTGACAAAAACAATACAAATCTAGTCCCTGATCTAAAACAGAAAACAGAAAAAGTAGATTCACCTTACCTGAGCCTACGTGATTGATCACATGGTTCGTGGAGACCCGTCCTTCAGTTGCAGATCAGAAAGTGGCTGGCCTCTTTTGTACGAAAATTCATTCAGAGGGCTTTTCAAATAAGAGCCGATTTGGTTTCTTCCCCATACGGTTTCAACCACCTGGCCCATCTGATCCGAGGTGAAGTGAGGGTTCTGGTCCAAAGGACCAATCTGTCAAAGGAAAAAACTTCAAAGACAAATTCACGTAAGGTTCAGGTATGGCACTTTTTATTACTTGCAGCAAGGAGACAAAACATGCAGATACAGGATTTTGTCTAAATCACTAGTAGGCAGTATGCTTCTTTTATACAGTTCTATGAAAAGTTACTTTTCTATGGTTGACGTAGTTAGACACAGCTTTCTGTATTATTCTATAGAAAATGTTACTTAGAATTCTTGCTGCTATGTCCAGATTTAAAACTCACTATGTGTTACATAGAAAATGTTACTTAGATTTCCTGCTGACATGACTGGATTTATGAAAAACATTTGAGAAAAACAACCTGGCCTTGGGCTTTATTTTTAGCCCATACAAACTTTCTATTCTTCAGTTGTGCAGTTCTAATATATATGTGTTACATTTCAAGGTACATTTCTATCTTAGGTACAAGTAATGCTGACTATGGTTTATACTTTCAAGCAGCCTTTGTTTTCATTATCAATAGCTTCAGCAGCTGTGTACTTTC
>NC_056732.1:1843279875-1843342375 GCF_019279795.1 Protopterus annectens | reverse complement strand
TATTAAATTATCAATAAAACGAAAATAAAAATCAACATATTTTTTCATAAAATTCAAATTAAATAAGAACCTTCTTTCAAAAAAAGACATAAAAAGGTTTGCATACATGGGGGCAAACACTGCTCCCATTGCGGTATCCTGTTTCTGTCTATATAATGTATCATCAAAATAAAAATAATTGTTTTTCAAACAAAAATCTACCATATTTGTTACAAAACAAGAAAAGGGGCTATCTCCTAAAAAGTACTTTATTGCCTCTAGACCATCTTTACGTTGGATAGAGGTGTATAAACTTTTAATGTCAATCACCAACCATTATCTATCCTTATTCCACACTAATGGGGAAATTTTACGTAAAAAATCTAAACTATCCTTTATGTAAACTGGGGATTTATGAACATAGGGTAATAATATTTTGTGTAGCACTAAACCAATGTTATGTAAAAAATAATTACAAGCAGAGATAATAGGTCTTCCTGGAGGTTTAACTAATTTTTTATGTACTTTAGGTAGACAGATATTACAAACATTTCTAAAGAGCATTCAGTAATATATATTAACGAACATTAAGTGATGTACATTAACAATCACACATTTGCTAATTAGATTACATTCATATAAAATAAAGGAAGCTATTACAGTCTAAATGTACTTATGCATTTAGTATATGTTAACAATAAGCAAATGAAGAGGTGTATTAGTGAGTTTGTCAAACAGATAATAGATTTTGTGATTAGTCATTCGAAATTCAAAGACATGGAACTGAGGGAAACAACTTGGTAGGACATAAAATGTTAATATTGTAGTGATTATAAATTCAAAGAGATGGTAGCAAGGTAAGGAATTCAGTAGGGCAGAGAATGTAAATATTGCATTTAAGAGATGTCATTAGTTGGTTTTACACACCTGCACCCCAAAATAGCCACTTATTGTGTACAGTGCTGATGTCTGACAGTGACAGGAAATGAAAGAAATTATGAACAGCTTACTACTCTTAAATACACTGCAACACTTCCACATATACACCCATACTAGTGTAAGTCATAGCAGTGGGTATTTTACACTGGTTTCAGCAAATACAATACATTGTCTGACACTGGTCTTACCAAGATTGTCAGTAACTATTTAACAATGATCAAACAGCACCTGTGGGTAGGTCAGAGAACAGCAGGGATAAGTCACTTTTACCCACAGATGGCCTTCATACCCATCAAATACATCCAATTATTCAACTGTGTACATCTCAGACATCCAACTTCATTCTAAAACATTGCTATAGTCAAATGTTCAAACATACTTTACAAAAATAACATTAGACCTGCAGAGAGAGATAAATGGTCATTTAACTTGATTATGACAACAGATTACATCATTTTCATCCACTGACAGCTCCATACACATAATTTATACCCGGTTTGCTAACTGTATGTATCTCAAATATTAGACCTGGTCCCAGTACCATATTTCAAGTTTGTGTCATTGGATACACAATAACCAAAGAAAAGTGTCCCAGCTTACTTTATATAAATGCACACAAGTCAGGTAAAGTCAAGTAAATTGTTTAAACTGAGAAAGTGACCAAATGGTCAGTCATTTTCTGATGTTTCTAGTTATGTAACTTACCTGAAAATTGATCAGTTCTGCAGCAGTATTTGTAACTGTCCCGATTGCTATATTTCACATTCAGTACTAACAGGTGAGTAATACCACTACTGCTACAATACAAAGAAACAAGGGCAGACAGACCCTACCAGTGAATTGTATACCTTCCTTTAGTTTTGTTAGCTTGTTGTCACCCTGCCCTCTGAATATAGCCCTCAACCAGATTCTATCTTCAAAATGTAGAACACTATCTGTCATAATGTGGAACAAGTGGAAAAAATGTGAAGCACAGTTTTAAATAGGAAACTCTTAGCATTGTTACAAACTGTTACTTCTTATATACAAAAGGGTATTTTACAACTTAATATGATTCCTAATAATTTACCTTGAATTGTTGCTAAAAAAGTTATCATACATCACTTTTCAGTGAAGAACAGTATGAAATATGGCATTTGTAATTCTCAGAAATAGGAACGTTAATCATAATCAGGTGATTTGAGAAGTATGCAGCAGAACATGTACCATCTGTTTACCTCAATCCTCTTCACATTTTGATATCTTCCTTACCGCAGTGACAGACACTAACAATGGATGGTTCTAACATAGGCAGTAGCTATAATTAGGCTCTGCTAATGCAAAATGTTAAATCCACCATATGAGCTTAAAGTATTACAGTTTTATGTAAACTTAAAATGAAATTGCTGTTCATTACAGATTCTAAATGTTATATTCCATGACCATATACAGAAGAATCTCTTCCTTTGAAGAATAATACAAATTTCAATAAGAAGTTTGCTTTCTTGCATTTACATTTATAAGGATGCATGTGCATGTATACATGTGAGTGTGCAGTTGTGTGATTGTATATACAAAAAAAATGAATATAAAATGAAAGATTGCATTTCTTGTATTTTTACCACTTAAGTTTGTGGTTTATAATATAAAGGTAAGCAGCAGACTTGAGATAAAAACACTGAAAGGATTGTATTTCCAGCTATCAAGTGATAGCATAGTACTTGGTATATACACATGGGAGGGGGTTGAGTGCCCACCAGTGCTTACAATTTATTTGGCTGGCTAATATAAGCTTTGTTACACATCCAGTCTTCAAGCTAAGCAGTCATCTCAAATTAAATAAATGACTGGTGCCAGAAACATGGCCTCAAGCTGAATACCAAAAAATGCATCATCATCCCCTTTGGGGAGTGTGATATTCCCACAAATTATCATATTAATAACAACGTCCTAAGTCAGTCAGTCAACATCAGTCGTGAAGGATTTGGGCACCCAGGTTGATAGCAACCTGACTTTTGACCACCATCTTGCTTCCGTTGTACGGAAAGCCTTCTACATGGCCTACCTCATAAGTAAGGGTATCTCATTCAGGGACAAGGAGGTCATACCATCCCTATATTCTTCCCTTATAAGGCCCATTACTGAGTTCAATGTCCCTTTCAGCATGTACCTCACAAAGCACATTCAGTAGATGGAGAGACCACAGAGGTTCCTCACTAGGAGAATCCAGGTCCTCAAAGATCTATCATACACAGATAGGCTAAAAGCCTTATCCCTCTACTCAGTTTCATTCATTCTCCTCAGAGGTGACCTCTGTCTAGCATACAAGGAGATCATGGACCCCACCTTGATGGGACTGCTGCATATCCACAAGTCAAGCTCAACTCGAGTAACCCGCATGAGTGGCCTCAACCTGGTCTGTGACATCAAGATTTATGGGAGGGACAGATTTGTATCCTAGACACTCCCCATCTATGGAATAGACTCCCTCTCCATATTAAGCAGTGTGCCTCTTTACCACTTTTTAAGCACAACCTGGATAACTGGATGGGAAACAGAAAATATACCCCTGGGATTCCACCTGTGTCCCTACTGGACAGGGGCATTGGGTGCTGATTTGTCTAAACATGGGCTAAACTCTTGGCTAGGCTTATAAGGGCCTCAGGGCCAATAGCCTAGTAATCTCCAATGATCCTATGATCCTAAGATTACATACCTTATTGTGTTTTCACCATTTGCTACCTGGCTCAAATTACAGTGTACTACTTCTGATACAAAGCACTCACCAGCACTTACAAATCAGTCAGGTCATCTGAACTGTTGAAACAGGGCAAAAAATAATGAATACATTTAAAAAAATCTACACCCTGTTAATTGAAAGTGAACATTTTTAATAAGGTTAAGACTTAAACATATTCAATAAAACTACACTGCCCACTAACACCGTGATTACCACATGGCAGCTCACTGTCTTGTATGCAGTAAGTGGCTCTACATGGTGTGTAGAGCTGTGTACCTACTGTAAACACTGTGGCATGCTCATTGCAGTATAAGCAGCTGAATTGTATACTAGTCAACTAATCCAAGATGGAGGAGTTATTCAACAAGCTATAAAGCTATCGTGTAGGCTCAGTGCAGGTTTTTCTTGCAAATTCCAAAACCTATTGCAATACAGCTATGGAAAGGAGTCTACACAGAAAGAATGTTAAGGGCTGCTGTTGCTTTAATTCATGTGTATGTGCAACAGGATGAAGCTGCTGCTGCTGATAGACCATGGCCAAAAAGGAGAAGAGTTTTCAGACCCTGGTTCACTTATCACAATCTGCATGAGGTGGACATTGTAGAGCACTACACAGTGGATAGAGACACACTACAGGAACTCTGCAACCTCTGTCGTCCTCAACTCAGACCAAGAGCAAATTGAGGGGAACCCATGCCAGTGGAGACAAAGATATGTGTAACACTTAGACTTTTAGCTCCGGAAAACTTTCAGAGACCAACAGGGGACATTCTGGGGATGTCACAAACATCAGTATCCAGGATCCTACATCAGTTCCTAAATGCTATACTCCAATATGCTAGTGACCACATATATTTTCCCATAGTCCTGAGAACAGGGCCACAAATATGCAGGAGTTCTACCCTGTAGCATACTCGGCTGAAGTACTGGGTGCCATAGATTGTACACTTATAGAAATTAGACCACCACCTGGGAAACAGGGAAGACTCTACATAAATAGAAAGCACTTCTACTCTATTAACTGCCAAGTCATGTGTAATGCTAAAGGAATCCTCTTGATTTTGTGTGTGCTGGCACCCCAGGCAGTTAAACATGATTCACATTTCTGGCACACCTCCAAGCTGTACCAGATATTTACTAAGAGTGATATCCCACGGGGTCATTTACTGGTAGATGCAGGTTATACACTTGAACCGTGGCTGATGACACCCATCAGAAATGCACACACACCCACTAAAGAATGCCATAATGAGGTACAAGCTCAAACCAGAATTATCATAGAACATGTGTCTGAGCAGTTGAAGTCACAGTTCCGGTACCTAGATGCATCTGGGGGAGCACTAGAGTACACTCCATGTACATGTACTGAAATATTCACCATCTGTGCCATGCTTCACAATGTCATCCTGAGAAAGCAGCTTTATCCAGATCTACAGGGGGAAGGGGCACACATCCCACAACAATGGCAAGCTCACCACATCCACACACAGGGTAAGGAGTCAGAGAGGGAACCAGCTGCTGCTGTTGGTGTGGGCAGAGGTAGACATGCTCAATATGCCCTCACATTGGCTAAGAGGCAACTCATAGCACATTCACTCACCATCTAAGGGGCTAAAACCTTCATCTTATGAATGTACATAGAGTAACACTGATGTCAGGCAACACTCAAACAGAGTCAGCCCTGAACTAGAACTGTTGCAACTGTTGGATTTAAAATGTAAGTGTTGAACCTGGAGTGTGTTGTGTAATAATACAAATGAATGGCATATCCTTGCATCTTGTTACTTGATATTATAAGCAAGTAAAAGGTATTTTTTTTGTTTGTACAGCAATGACTTTAACATGTGAGAGCAGAGACTTATGTGAATACATGTGTCCTCTGTCAAGTAGTAGGCCTCAAATATCAAATATTCACACGTCCATACCTCTCATAAGTCCTGATGGTTAAAAATTAATGAGACACATTTCAGTTTCAGACTTCACAACCCTCAGAAGATTATTAATAATGATGCAAAAAATGTTTGTATTCTATCAACTGTCTAACTTTCTCAGACCAAAATATGTAAACAGCACAATTAGTAAAACAACATCACAAATACAGATGTAGTAGACACTAAGTCAGCTATGTACCCTGAGCATCAGATACAAATGTTATGTATCTCTGAATCCAAAAGATAGAAAGCAAGGATATGGCACAGTTATCATCAGTTACACAAGGTGTTGTGGGGGGCAGGAAGTCTAAGATAACACAAAAAGGGTTGTTGAGTACATGTGAGTATGAAAGAAAGGCAGGCAGACATTCAGATAAATGAACAAATGGCCAGTGAGACAAAATGAGCTGAAGTGTGTGTGTGTGTGTGTGTGTGTGTGTGTGTGTGTGTGTGTGTGTGTGTGTGTGTGTGTGTGTGTGTGTGTGTGTGTGTGCCATCTAGGTGAAAACTGGTGTGTGAGTGTCTGCAGGAACATTGCCAAGCTCTTTGTTATGTTTACATCTTGATATGTCAGACATGTGAACCATGCATGGTAGAGGTGGTAATTCATTGCTGTGATATCTGACCACGAGAGCTGTCTCTGCCAGGAGTTGCACTGACATGTCCTTGCCCATGGTTACATGCACTGCTGATGCCTGAATGTGACTGATGTCTGCTGGATGAGCTCCCCTTATGATTACGGCTAGCACCATGACTGGTTGTGGACACCTCACCCACTGATGGAGCAGTGGAATTAGTGCCATTATGGGAGCATGATTGGGCACAGCCAGTTTGGCTAAAATCAGATGATGTTGTTGACCTACACCCACATAGATGCTATCCCCTGCCAACAGACATTGCATCACAGAGTCTGCCCATTCCAACATGTCATTCATTCGATCAAGCGAATCGACAACACAGTGGAGGGAGTCATACATGTCAGCCTGTGTTGCATCCACAACCCTGAGAATTTCTCTGGAAGACCTATTACAATGTGCTTGCACATCCATGATGGCCCTAAACATATGTCAACTGGCACAGGAAGACACACCTGGATCAGGTGGAGGATGGAAAGCAGGCATTCTCTGAGTGCACCTAACAACCCTCCTGCATGGCACCTCACCCACACTTTGGCTATTCCCAGAGTCAACAGGCACTGAAGCCACAGTAACCATACTGCCCTGATTGAGTGTCTCACCCTCCAGCTGTCCAATATCTGGGGGCTGAATGGAATGGATTGTCATAGGTCTACTGGCTGCGTCCAATTTAATTACAGTGGATGACTGAATGTCAACCTCAGTGTCAGTTTCAACCTCTGTATCCCCCAAGTGTGTAAAATCAAAAAAACAACCAGTATTGTGAACCATGAACAGCTTAAAAGTATAAATGTAAAAAAGCACCCCCACAGAGTAAATGTTCCCGTGGTATGGAGAATAAAAATAGCAAAAGATAAAACGAAGTGCATCCACGGAAAACAAACACAGCCACTCCTTAGATGCGACGATACTGTAGATTCTTATATTCGCCCAAAGAAAGTAGCTAAGTATACAGAATTTACCTACTTTGTGTTTAGCTACTTCCTTTGGGTGAATATAAGAATCTACAGTATTGTAGCATCTAAGGAGTGGCTGTGTTTGTTTCCAGTGGATGTACTTCATTTTAACTTTAGCTTAAAAGTATATTTAATGAGTCCCAAAGTTGACAAATGCTTTGCACAGAGTTCTGTAAAATCCAAGATACATAAAATAATATCCAAGAAGATAGACAAAGATATAACATTCCAAACCACACTAGTGCAATAACAGTACACTTTCATCTTAGCAGGGTTCCTCAGCCATGTAGTACTAAACCAGGAAACTAGAGTGCTTTAAAGAGGTAAAATCAGTCACAGGATATGAAAATTCACATGATTGCTTAGTATCTAAGCACTAAAGAATGTAGTTCTGAAAGAATGGTTACATAAAAATGGATGCATAAAATGTGTTGAGTTTGCAGTGACAAGCTATAGTGATAACAAAGTTATATTATAGACATTAAAACATATGAAAAATGTATATTTGTGAAGTCAGCATATCTGGTTATCAAGATTCTTTAGATGGGGCTTAATGGTAACTATGACATTTATTCCAGAAGGGGTATGTGAGTTAAAACTGAGGATCCATAGGAGCTCTTCTTGTTCAGTTAGGAGGGTAATATTCCCTCCCCTTATGGGCTGTAAAATATTTTTTAAAACAAGAAATTAAAAAAAATGAGTTTGATCTGTGTCATTTATATGTTTATATAGTGAATTGGTTAAAATCTGCCTCTTAATCTCTGCTAGATCTTGACTTATTTCTTCCTTAAGCTTCCTATTAGTTTTCCTATATAGTAAGCTGGGTATTTACTACAAGTTGCTAAATAAATTAAATTTTTAGAATTGCAATAGATGCACAGGTGAAAACAGCCCTTCCAAAAGCCAAAAACACAGCGTCAATGGGACCAGATGGTGTCCCAGGCTGCATCTTGTATGAACTACAGAATAAACTAACCCCTCACCTAAACACACTGTTCAACCTCAGCCTCTCCACAGGCTACGTGCCCATAGAAGGGCACACAGCAATGGTTTCTCCTCTCCACAAAGGCAAAAATAAGCCTGACTAGCCTGGTCTGCAAGGCTGTGGAGCGCATCATCATGGAACTCATTAACAAAGACATTGGGAACCTCCAAACACTTGACCCAACCCATTTCAGCTTTGTTAAGGGCAGATCATGCCTACTAAACCTGGTTGAGCTCTTTGGGACAGTCACCAAGGCCATAGACAAGGGAAAGGTGGTTCACACAGCCTACCCTGACCTCGCCAAGGCTTTCAACACCATTCCCCACTCGGGTATTACAGAAAAACTCACCACCCTGAACATAAACCCCTATGTCACAAGATGGGTTGCCAACTGGCTTACAGACAGAACTTACACGGTAAGAATAGTGGGCTCCAGGTCCAACTCTAAACCAGTCACAAGTGGTGTCCCACAAGGCTCAGTCCTGGGACCCTTACTGTTCAGCATATACTTCTCAGAAGTACAGGCAAACACAGCAGGACTATGGCTAACCAAGTTTGCTGATGACTGCAAACTGGGAGCCATAATTGACACTCTGGCTGACGCAGACATTCTCCAAAAGGGTCTTACTGAGATGGACACCTGGTATCAAAGTCATGGCCTCAAGCTAAATGCCAAAAAATGCATAGTCATCCCGTTTGGGAAAAACAAAAACACCCACAAATTACCACATAGATGGCAGCCCCCTTAATACAGAAGAGGTAATAAGAGATCTGGGGACCCAGGTAGATAGTAATCTCTCCTTTGACAATCATATTGCCAGAGTAGTTAGGAAATCCTTCTATGTGGCCTATCTAATTACTAAAGGGTTCGCATCTAGAAATAAAGAGGTTATTGTGCCCCTCTACTCGTCACTCATTAGACCCATCATAGAGTACAATTCCCCATTTGGGATGTATCTCACAAGACATTTCCAACAGCTGGAAAGACCACAAAAGTACCTCACCAAGAGGATTACTGGCCTCAAACATATATCCTATGCAGCCCGACTGAAAAAACTCTGGCTGTACTCAGTGGCATATCGCTTACTCAGAGGTGATATCTGCCTGACTTACAAAGCCATGTCCAACTCAGAATTGACGGACATCTAAGAAATCCAAATCACTGCGAGCCATGCACTTTAGTGAGCTAAACCTTGCCACAACAATAAATAGAACATGCTGGAGGGATAGATTCCTGTCTCAGAGACTCCCCATGCTTTGGAACAAAATTCCAAGCTACATCAGGCAGAGCCCCTCACTAACACTCTTTAAGAGGAACCTTGACGAGTGGATGGGTAACAGAAAATACACCCCTGGTTTCACTTTATTGGCTCTGCTTGACAGAGGATCAGTTAATTAATCAATGGGGTGGCGAAAGCCGACACACTCAGGCTAGGCTTATAAATGCCCTTGGGCAGATAGCCTAGTACCTACCTATGAACCTATGAACCTATATGCTAAGATAGTAAAGGGTATATGTGTCACTGGATGTACATTTTTTTTCTGTATTTATAGAACTACAGTGGATGCAGTTATTGCAAGTAAATGTTCCATGTTTATTACTTTGAAAATGACTAGCCAGTTGTTTTTAATAACAAAGCATATTTTTAGCTCAGTTGATCTTTTATAACTGAAAGATGGTTGCTCAGTGACTATTTTTCATAGTTTGGTATTCTGAATAAAATTGGCCCAAGTCTAGATATAATATTTTTTTTATTTTAGGAGTGTTGCTATGATAGGCCATAGTGAACCTACATTTGTTATTATGTTCATTAGTAACTCTGCTTTGTCATGAACTGTTGAAAAAAAGGGCTGGATATTCTGGCACGTTTATTTAAAATAGCCTTTTGTATATTCTCTACAATGTGTGACTTATATCCTCTTTCCTTAAATCCACGTGCTGTAGTTTGTAATTCAACATTCATCTTCATCTCTTCGGTATTAAGCCTTGAACACTGATGTTGTACTATATTTTTATAAACGTAAAGTGTTTGTCAACTGTGCAACTCATTGAATGTACTTTTAAGTTGCTCATGGTTCAGGGCACTGGTTGTTTTTTTGATTTGACTGGTTTCTACAGTACCTGACTTGTCACCGCACTAATATTATTTACATTCTGTACTGTTATTTTTATCTGTGGGTGTGATGGACATGAGTAGAATTGGCATTCCTTCATTCAGTAACATGCCAATTAGATCATTTCTGTCCCTTACAGACATCACAAATGTGGCTACTAACCCTCTGTTAATGGGGATTGATGAGGGTATTGATGATACAATGTAGAATACCACCAACATCTTAATTTACTAGATCAATGTTGTGATAAAATACAATGTTGTGAACAAATAATTTTGACCTTCAAGCGCTTACAGTACTAGCACATAAGCGTTAATATTTACTTACAATATAAAATTGTGGCACGAGGACTCAGAATTCTTAAAATGCCTTCTTATAGAGACACCTATCCAGATTTGTTAAGATGCTGTCAACTCATTAATTTGAGTTCTTCATTTAAGTATATACAAGTGATGCTTGTGTTCTTTGAGCCCATAGAAAGACCGTTGAAATAAGACATGGAGAGTATTTATACAGATTTAATCTCCAGCACTGAACTAAATTGACCATTCTACACTGCTGCAGGAAGCACTTGATGGAATATTAGCCTTTGAACAGAGGCTGATAGAAACTAAAAGAAGGAAACTATTACAGGACACCACTGGCTTCAAATTGGGCAATGTTTTCTCCTGGCTTAAACGCAGTCCATTAAAATCTACATATGACACCCATCATCAAACCAAAAGTAATGCTACCAATGTAATGAATGAGACTCCACAACTTAAACAGTGTGTGACCATTGCACATGCTAATAAGGCATCAGCCCTAGACCCTTAGAACCATGGGCGAGGAAGAGGAGCTACTAGAACAAAGAGGAAAAACAGCAGAATATGTGACCATTCACAGAAAGCCAACTGAAAGCCTGTGACCAAGAACAAATAAGGGATTTAATATTTCTACTCCTATTTTAACCAATGATGAATACTCTGTGTTAGCTAAGGGTCTTAACTTTGTAACAGCTAAGCTAATGGATACAGCTAAATTGTTGTTACAACTATAACAATTCATCAGTTCATTAAAGCTTAAAATAATATTTGGCAATTCAGAATATACACTAAATGTACTTACAAGTAGTACTTTCTTGCCAAACCAGAACCCAATAGTATCGACATTTGAAAATCTATACTTTAAGCAAGACTGGTGATGTTTCCAAGTTCTTTAATTTAACAACAGCAGAGAATGAAGCACTCCATTCTTTAATCAATAGTAAGGAAATAGTAATTGAACAGACTAACAAATTAGGTTGAACCATGGTGAAGTACACATACTATTATGTTAATACGATGAACCACCAACTTAAAAGAGATGAATATAAACAGTTGACTGACTAGTAATTCATAGGATCACCACTAAGGTCTCAAGAAAAATACAGGAGATGTTTTCTTTAGAATGTATTGATAATGAATTATATAAATTTTTGCATACAATAGATGTTAAAATTCTATTTATCTATGCAATCCCTAAATTACACAAATCCACCTCTGCAACTCTGTTAAGGACCACAGTGTCATCTCATGGGTGGGTTACAGAACCCATCTCAAAATACTTAGATTTTGAACTCAAGAAACATCTTTTAGCAGCATATACTATGACACTAAAGATTTTATTCACCAACTGTCAGAGTGGTCCACCTCAAACAGTTATAAGGACTTCATCTTTTCCACCTTAGACATAGATTCTTTATTTACAATGATTCCTAATGAGTATGGAACCACACAAGTTAAAAAATTCGTTCTTGAGTTTTCAGATTTTACACAGGTTAAAATTAATGTGATATGTGAGCTGTTGACACTTGTCTTAGTTAATAATGTTTTCATTTTTCAGCAACAAATTTTCCAACAAATGAAAGGTGTGGCAATGGTTACCCCTGTGGCCAACACCGATGCCAACAATGTCATGTTTCACTGGGAAAGGTCCCACTTATTTAATGATAGAACTCATACAGATTTTGAATATTGCTCTATAAATGATTTGTGGATGACCTCTCCCTTATTTGGCAAGGGTCTGAATCTGACTTTACAGAATTTCATGCATTCATCACTGGAACATTTTGCATTTTAAGACAGAACTACAGTATCTCCCTCCACAATTAACTTCCTAGACATAGCTTTAAGTAAAAATGTGGTCAGGCTTAGGTTGAGTAGGGTCCCTAATGATGCTGCAACTTCCTGCCTGAGTTCATGTAGAATGCATCCTGGGATGTTATTGGGTACCATGGAGGCTGTATTTTTTTGCCTTTGAGAGAGCAGTGATGACCTTTTCCCTAGATATAAGGGGAAGGGGGCAGCTACTGGAGATGTCCTGAATTATTGATGGGGGGAACAGAGGGGTAAAGTTTTCATTGAATCTGTCAGCTAGCAAGTTTGCTATATCTGTGGCATTTGTATATGTGGTGTCCCTGACCACCAGTTCTGAACAGATCTAGGTGCTTCCTTTGAGGTTGCGGACATATGTGAAGAAGGCCTTATGATTGACTGTAGTAGATGTGGCAAATTTGGACTTGAAGTTTGCTTTGGAGGATATCACTACTGCTCTTATTTGCTTATTCAGGCTAAGGAGACATTGCTTCTAATTGGGCACCTGCTCCTTCTTGGTCTTGGACAGCAAGTTTTTCTTTTTGTTATAGAGTTTGTTTATTTATTGCAGGTGTCCACCAGACAGGTTTACTCTTCCTTGCGGAGGATGATTTATCTATGATATTGACTAGCTGTTCCCAGGCATTTGCATTGACAAAATCAAGGAATCTCTGGGCATTTGTGTTCTGGCATGAGTAGTTCTTCCAATCTATGTTTGGGAAGTTAAAGTCACCCAGGATCAGTGAAAAGGGTTGAATCTTGATAGATTCAAACAGGTCCAAATAGGAGGACTGGGCATCTTGAGTCAGATTTGGGGGCCGGTATCTAGGTATGATTTGACTAGGGGTCTTATCAATGGTTATCTGTACCTGGAATGCCTCCTGTGCATCATACTGTTTGACCAGCCTGTAGGTTTGTATGTCTTTAATGTATACTGAAACTCCACCTCCTTTGACTTTACTGCCCACAGTTTGGGGTCTGAATGTATGATAGCATGAGTAACCAGGGAAGTGCTCTCTGCATCTTTGAACCAGGTTTCTGTGAGGGCCGAGATGTCAGCATTTTCCAGGGTTAGGAATGCTTGCAATGAGTGCAGTTTCATGTTTAGACTCCTAGCATTTAGCAGCATGACCTTTAATTTGTAAACAGGTGAGGCCTATGCAGGCCATCTCTGGCAAAGCATCATGGTATGTCGATCATATCTTCCCAGGTTGTTAGGTACTGGATCCCCCTGGAATGACACCAGAAATTAAGCCAATTGTTAAAGTCAATCATTTTCTGTTTGTATTGAGGCATCATTCTGGGTGATGGCAGAATGCTTTTAAGGCTAGGGACATACCTACCTGGGACACATAATCAGCTAGCTCAATCATGTCTCTCTTCTTATAGTGCAGACTGATAGGTCTCAAGTCACTTACGCCAACATGGACTATGATAGAGTCATAACAGTACCTGTTGTTGAGAGACTTGACTGCATATATGATATGGCAGATTCTGGCACCTGACAGACAACTAACTGTGACTTTCTCCTTATCCAGCCTGGTGAGGGGCGCATCTGTGTGTCTCACAATGGAGTCTGCTATGAATAATATGTTTCATTTATGGTGAATCCTTAGTGATTGTGAGGTCTCGACTAATTGTTGAGTAGGGCAGGCTATTTAAATCAGCATTATGTGTGTCATGTAGTTCTGAAGAAGTCAATTTTATGTACTTTTGACGAAAGCGCTAAACTCTTATCGTGGTGGAATAAAACATTTAAAGTGACATTACAACAAAATTTCACAAAATGTAACATCCTGTGATAACATTTAAAATTTTAAATAAATCATTAAGTCAACTTCAGTTTAAGAATACACTTTTGTGAGCCCCTGAAAATGGTCTGACCTTAAAAATATCTGCCATTTAAATTCTTTAGCTTCCAAGATGTTGTTGCAACTAAAAACAAAACTTTCAGTGTTAATCTGTTCCAAAACACTAAAGCAAAATTTACGAAAGTACTTCCACTCCAAACTATGCCTAGCCAAAGCATTACAGACATCTTTTGTAACTGCCTTCATATGTTCTCTGATCCTAAAATGTAGTTCTCTGACACTTTTTCTCACATATAATTGTGAGCAAGTGTCAAAGCTGGCCAAATAAACAATACAACAAGTATGGCAGTTATATCTCCTTTTGTCTATATATGTGTAATCAATATGGAACAGATTAATACTGGAAGTTTTGTTTTTAGCTACAACAACATCCCGGGACTGAATGGAAATATTAATCTAAAGAATATTCTTAAGCTGAATTTGATTTAATGATTTATTTATAATTTTAAATATCACACAATGCTATGTTTTGTGAAATTTTGTTGTAATGTCACTTTAAATGTAGTCACCATCTTTATGAATGGATGTGTGTCTTATGTTGTTATGTAAATCGAGGAAGGACATTTGTAGTATTTAAACTAATTAGTTTGCTAATGATTTTGTTTTCTGATGAAGTTCCATGTCCATTAAAAAGGAACAAAAGTGCTAATATTGTGTTTTTGCAGTTCTTGCCTCATACTAGCTGTTTGCTAACAGCAAAGTTTATGTGTTCATTTTGTTACATTTTCTATACTTTTCTAAATGCTCACAATACGTCTATACCTGTCACTTTTCTATTTCTTTCAGGGCATTTAATAAATTCAGTTCAGTGTAATTTGTTCTATTTTAGAACTTGATTCTGTTACCTAATTTATTTAACTTTAAGGAATTAATATATTAGGTAATTTTCAGTTTTTTACTTTACTTTCCTCTTTGCATTCTAGTATTTTCAGTGTTTTGTCTCCTTTTTGAATCTTTATTTTTTTATTTTGTTGACTAAATTAAGTGTTTGCCCTATTCTTTAAATTTGTTTCTGATCCATAGTGAAGATTTGTCATATATAAAATTTTAGTGTCCCCACAAAATACAGGGCTGGATTTACGAAAGCTTGCACGGAGTGCAAGAAGAGTGTAGGAGCTCATGGCGGCAATATGTCTGCCATGCGATCCAGGTACAGCCAGCGGGGGCGTGCACAAGAGCTGCTAAAGCTACTCTTGCACGAACAGCGTCATGGTATGCAAATGACCTCATTTGCTGCTGAAAGCTATGCAAATGAGGTAAATTTACAATCCATGAAACACTAACCTGTCCATGGAAGATTAGTGTTATCTGCAGAAATGTACTCCGTTGGTAACGGAGTACCGTTCTGCAAATAGCTAAACGGAGCTATGACAGCTCCAAATAAAGGATGCATACAGTTGAGGAAGCATGCCAATGGCCAAATATAAGGCCATTGGCATTTATAAATGTTTAAAATTATTAAAATGTAACTTTTTTCCCCCGATCTCTAATGTTTAAGCATAGCGCAGCACCACGCAAATGTGCGGCGCTTTAAAAAACAAGAAAATAATTTAAAAATAGCCAAGAATAGGCATTTTCACTAAAAAGCTTGTCCTGGCATGCAGGTAAATGGCAGGCTGAAGACAACATGGCCACTGAGTAGTGGCTGCTAAGGGGGGAAGCTCAGTGTGAGAGAGGTAACCATGCATTAGTAGGCAGTCCTATGCAAATGAGGATAAAGATAGTGAATCTCAATTTTCCCCAGCATGTGAGCCATGTCCCAAGAGTGTAAGTGTAGGAGTAGGTGAGTAGTAGAGTAGAATATAGGTGACATCATGAGGGAGTATATCAGAAAGGCTGTGAGCTAATTGGAGCACAATGGCTTGTGTTTGCCCTGAGTTGCTCAAGATTGCAAGAGGCATGCCTACAGTTGTCCTATTTGAAAACCTGAAACCAAAGGTGCACACTGTTAAAATATCGGAAATTTCTTGCAAATGTGCACACAGCATGTGCAGTCATGTGCGCGTGTGTGCGTGGCGCTGCCCCAGGTAGAAACAGAAAGGAAAATGAAGGAAAAGAAGTAGTAGGAAGTTAACCAAGGAGAACTAGCAAAGCTGCCAGGTTAAATATATCAGAATCAGCCAATTACACAGGCAGCAGACTATCCCAGCCCAGCCCAGCACTTTAAACTCTGCAAACAGCATTCCCCCCTGTTTTTTCCCAAGAACTCTGCAACACTGCAGTATACAAAGAGGGAAGGTTTAAAAAGCTTAAGACAGACAAAATGTTAGGGGCTGCTCTTGCTATCATAAACCAACATGTGCAAGGTGCTGAGGGTGGTGATGTTGTGAATGCTGCTGAGCAACCCACAGTGAGGAGATGGAGAAGAGTGTACAGACCCAGGGTAACCTACCAGGGGCTACATGAGCTGAAGATACTGGAGCGCTATAGGGTTGACAGAGACCTCCTGCAGGAAATTGTTGAGCTGTGCCGGCCACGCCTCACACACAGAGCCAACAGAGAGGAACCCATCCCAGTGGATACCAAGGTATGTGTTGGCATAAGAATACTAGCTACAGGTACCTTCCGGAGACCAACTGGTGATATGATGGGTATTTCACAGGCATCAGCATCCAGGGTACTGCACCAGTTCCTGGATGCCATGTCAGCACATGTCGGTGACCACGTATATTTCCTCAATTCCCGTGAGGCATTGGCCAGCAATATGCATCTTTTCCACCAAACAGCAGAATAACCTGAGGTAGTGGGTGCAATAGACTGCACGCACATATGCATCAAAGCACCACCTGGTGAGCGGGATAAGGTCTACATCAACCGCAAGGGCTTCCTCTCCATCAACTGCCAGGTCGTGTGCAATGCCCAGTGCATAATAATGAATGTGTGTGCTGGCTGCCCTGGCAGCTATCACGATTCCCACATCTGGCATCTGAAGCAGCTGTACCAGAGATTTGTCAGTGGGGATATCCCTGATGGTCACCTAGTGGGGGATGCTGGATACGCACTGGAGCCGTGGCTGATGACACCCATCAGAAATGCACACACACCTGAACAAGAACTCCATAATGAGGCACACGCACAAACAAGAAACAAAATTGAGCATGTGTTTTGGATGCTCAAGTCATGGTTCCGGTGCTTGGACACATCTGGTGGAGCCTTGCAGTACTCACCAACTACATGTACCCAAATTGTTATGGTATGTGCCATGCTACACAATCTAATCCTGCAAAACAGCTGCAGCAGGAACAGCATGGGGCAGGGCCAAACAGCCCCCCACCATTGCCAAGGCCTTCACAGGCACAGCATGACACAGAGGAGGAACAACCTGAGCCTGCCCCAGTAGGCAGAAGGAGGCATGCCCAGTATGCCCTGGCATTGTCAAAGAGGCAACGCATAGCACATACACTGACTCAGTAGGAACCCTGGAAATGACACCTCTCTCTGACTCGCACATACATTAAAAGTGATGCCTAACTTGACACTACCTGTTTTCAAACATGTATAGGGAGTGTACTATGTGCATCCGACATAGGCAGCCCTGCAGCACCACCTGAGGCATGAGTGCCCTATTCTAAGCAAAATAAAGCACTGCTAAGCACATTTTACCAGTACTGAGCATATTTAAATACAAGTGGGCATAGCTGCACACCGCGCTAACCAGGGCAACGTCGGGCAAATTTGGGCAACATCGGGCAAAGTTGGGCAATGTTGGGCAAAGTCGAGCAAAGTTGGTTAAACACGCTCACACCTGCTTTACTGCTCCTTAACCAGTCAGGTCTGCCCAGCAGGAAAATAAAAAGCAGTGACAGGGCTCGAACTCAGGATACTGTGCACTATAGTCACAGTACTGAACCACTAAGCCATGACAGCATTTCACTGGCACAGACACAACTTAAGTCACTCACACATACCAGTTGGGGGGGGGGTCACATACCTAACAGTCACAGCCAGCAGAACAGTTGTAGACAAATGCAAACAGAAACAAATGCTCTATCATGCCCTCTGAAGAGGCATATGAGTAACCTCCCCCCAGGCCAATGCAGACAGATAACAGCAGGCCAGGCAGTGTGATATGGGTTGGGTAGGCTATGAAGTCACAAACTAATATGCATGTAATTGGAAGCTAAGATCTGTAGTACAGTGGTACGCCTCAAGCCAGTATGATAGGCAACAGTACAGACTGAAATGGAGTACCTGACATAGCAGTGCAGGCCTAGCAAATGTGTATAAGTGTCAGGTGTACCCTTCATCCTATGTACACTCACAGTAACAATCAGGTGTGCCCCCCGGGTAGAAATGTACAAATAATATCTGTCCCCCCATATGTAGAAATGTTGATAAGTCTATGCAAATTGACTCATGGAAGCCCTGCAGGCACAGCGTACTTCCTGTTGATGTACAACACAAAGGTGAGCCCTGAAGTAAAAACCAACTTGATTTTTCACACACATATAGTATATATGCCCATAGTGGGCATGCTCACACACTTAAACAAATTAAGCAAATTTCAGTCAGCAACATACTGAAAGGTCATACTGGGCATGCTCACACACATAGGCCATGTCTGAGTACAGCAGTGGGCCACACATATCTGGCAGTTGCAGTTCTTACTCCAGACACTTGTCACTATTCATCAATCCTGCCTTGCACACACAGTGATATGAAAACAGACCCATATAATATATTGGACCCCTATCATAATCAAGCTATGTACTACAAGTGCTTAAGTTGTTCAAAGAAAGTGAAAATCCAAAGAAGATCAATAAATCTCCAATCAGTATCATCAAAAAACAATGAGCACTCCTAACATTATCCAAGCCATGCTCTGGCAAAAATATTGCCAAAGAGTCCATAGAGAACCATGAAGCTTTCTTTCGCCCCTCTCTTTACCTCCCTCTCACTGACAAAAGGGCCCATTACCATACCTGGGGATTGTGAAAACCCAGATATCACATATACAATGGTTAAACAGCTCTATCCAAACCTAAAAACATGGCATCTATGGGATGACATGGTTTCCCTGGCTGTGTCATATGTGAACTCCAAAACAAACAGACCCTGCACCTGAATAGTCTGTTGAGAGTCACCCTCTGTACACGATATGAAACTGTTGAATGAGTTACAGCAACGTTTGGCACACTCCACAAGTGTTGGTACACAACAGACCATAGGAACTATTGTCTTATAAGCCTAATAAGCCTGATCTGCAAGGCCGTGGAGTCCATCATTATGGAACTCATAAACAGAGCTATTGGGAGCCTAGAAACACCCAACCCTACCCATTTTGGTTTGGTCAGGGGCAGATCATGGTTCCTAAACCTGCTAGACAGTTTTCAAGGCAGTCAGCCAGGACATACATCAATGAAATGAGCTACACACAGCCTACATAGACCTTGAAAAGCCCTTTTCCAACATCCCACACACATGTCGTATCCACAAAATCAACAACCTATGCATAAACACGTATGTCAACTGATGGATTGCCAACTAGGGCACAGATTGATCCCACAAAGTAAGAATTGTGGTCTCCCTGTTGGACTGTAAGCTGGTAAAAACTACTGTCCCCCATGGCTCAGCCCTGGGACCCCTCCTGTCTGGTGTATACTTTTCAGAAATACAGTCAAACACATGAGGGCTATGGTTAGCAAGGTTTGTGGATGACTGCAAAAAGGTTGTCATAATCGATGTTTAGGACAACAGAGGCATCCTTAAAAAGGGTCTCAGTCAGACAGATGTGGTGTCAAAATTATGGCCTCAAGCTACAGTCATACAAATACCACATAGGTGCCAACACCCTAAATATGGAGGTAATAATAAGGGATCTATGGAGACATGTGGATAGTCATCTCTACTTCCAGAAACACATTCACAAAGTGGTTAGAAAATCATGCTATGTGTTCCCACAAATTTTCAAGGTCTTTGCATGTAGGTCAAAGGAGGTTCCCTCTACTCATCAGTCATCAGACCCATCAGAGAGTATCACAGCACACTTGCGATGAATCTGACTAGGCACCTTCAGCAGCTGGAAAGACCACTGAAGTACCTCAACAAGAGGATTACTGGCCTCAAACAGTTGCCACATGCAACAAGACTGAATTTAACTCAATCTGTACTCTGTTGCATACTGTCTACTCAGACGAGCTCTGCCCAACAGACAGGTCCATGTTCAATGAAGAACTGATGTACATGCACTATCTGAAGTAAACCCAAGCTCACTGTGCCACAAGCTCTAGGGATATCATCATCACAACAATAAATAGAACATGTTGGAGGGATACATTACTAACTCACAGACTTCCCTTGCTTTGGAACAGGCTCCCAACCTACATTAAGCTGAGTCGCTCACTGACACTCTTCCAGAGGAGCTTTGGTGAGTGTATGTGAAACTGAACTGTCACACCATGGATCACTTCATCAGCTTTACTACACAGAGGCCTAGGGAACTAACCCCATGTGTGGTGATAGCTGCACACTCTGGCCATACTAATATATGCCTTCAGGCAGATAGCCTATTACCTACCTATGTACCCATATATATGTAGGGGGAACACAGTATAATAAGCCAAAGATGGATGGGCAGAGATGTGTGTAAGAGGGTGACCATGACAGGGAGCCATCCAGGACTGTCCCACCCAGCACACATCCCAATGGCACAAAAGACATGAGGGGCACATCTCACCCACTGTACATAACAGCCACCAGTATTTGTAAGCATTACAGTGTATGTGGTCCATGTGCCTGCTGTACAACATGACTGTACAATGAAGTACACATCTACTATCTGTAGACATGTACCTGTCACATAGGTTCATAGGTATGTAATAGACTATCTTCATGAAGGCATATATTAGCCTAGGCAAGTTGTGCAGCTTTCACCACCCCATTGGGTAGTCTCCTAAGCCCTAGTTCTAATAGTTAGTACCCTAAGCCCCATTCTAGTGGGGCTGCTGATGTGATGCCTGGCGTGAATTGTCTGTTTCCCATCCACTCATCAAGGTTCCTACTGAAGAGTGTCAGTGAGGGGCTCTGTCTGATGTACATTGGGACTCTGTTCCACAGTAAGGCAAGTGTCTGGGATGGTACTCTATCCCACCAGCATGTTGTATTCATTGTTGTGATGAGGTTCATATCCCTGGAGTGTGACTCAATTTTGTTATCCGTAGATGGAGCATGTTCAACAGTTATGTGTTGGACATGGCTCTGTATGTTAGGCAGAGTTTGCCTCTGAGTAGGCGGTACGCAACAGAGAACAGATTTAGTTTTACCAGTTGTGTTGCATAACACAACTGTTTGAGGCCAGTAATCCTCTTGGTGAGGTACCTCTGTGGTCTCTACAGCTGCTGGATATGCTTAGTCGAGTACATCCAAAATGGTGTGTTGTACTCAATGATGGGTCTGATGACTTAAGAGTAGAGGGCCACCACTACCTCTTTAGATCCTGATGCAAACCCTTTGTTGATTAGATGGGCCACATAGGATTTCTCAATCACTTTGGCAACATGGTTGTCAAAGGAAAGATTACTATTTACTTGTGTCCCCAGATCCCTTATTACCTTGTCAGTTTTAAGGGGGTAACACCTATGTGGTAGTTTGTGGGTACTTTGTTTTCACTAAAGGGAATTACTATGCATTCTTCCACATTGAGCTTGAGGCCATGATTCTGACACCACACATCTGTCTCATAAAGTCCCTTCTGGAGAATATTTGTGTCATCCTGGGAATCTATTATGGCAAACACTTTACAGTTCCCAGCAAACTTAGTCAACCACAACCCTCCTGTGTTGGCATGTACTTTTGAGAAGTCTATACCAAACAGGAGGGACCCCAGGACTGAACCCTGGGGGACACCAGTTGTTACTGGTGAAGAGTCTGACATGTAGCCAGCAACTCTTAATTTGTGGGATCTATCTGTGAGCCAGTTTGCAATCCATCTTGTGATGTATGGATTCATGCCCAGGTTGGTGAGCTCATCTATGATACCTGACTGGGGAATGGTGTCAAATGCCTTAGCGAGGTATAGGTAGGCTGTGTGGAGCTCATTTCAATCATCTGTAGCCTGGGTAACTGTCTCAAAAAAATTCACTCAGTTCAGGAGGCGTGATCTGCATTTGACGAAGCCATAGTGGGTGTGCTCAACTGTGTGAAGGTTCCCAATGTCTTTATTGTTGACATCCATTATGATTGGCTCCATTGCCTTGCAGATCAGACTCATCAGGTTCATAGAGCGTGAATGCCAAGGGTCTTTTGTGGCCCCACCCCTGTGGAGTGGGAAGAACGTTGCTGTGCAACATTCTATGGGTACATATCCTGTAGAGAGCATGTAGAGAGGTGTAGGTATCCTTGATGAATATGGATACATCCCCACCCTATGTGCTATGATCCAGGTTCTGATGCTGGAAGGTACGGAAAAAGTAGTATCCTGGTAGTGCTGGTGTGCTCTCTGGGGCCTTGAACTAGGCTTCTGTTGCTGCACAGATATCAATATTCTCCATACTGAGAAGTGCCTCGAGTGTGTGCATTTGGAGGCTGAGACTTCTGGCAATGAGTAGCATTTAGTTCACTTTGTGGTTGTTTGTGTTGGTTACGGTGTTTGGTTTGTCCTGAGTGACCGGTGTACCACACCTGAAGTCAATGCCTCATTGGTCCAATCTGACCATAAGCTAATTACCCTACATATCCACATTCTGCCCCCACCCCTCATTAAGGAAACCATGTTAAAAAATTTCTCCAAAGCCAATTTCATGCTTCTTAAGACAGAAGTGGTGAACTTCAGGACACCCATGCAGATGGACAATACAGTTACGACTACTGAATCCTACACAATTGCACTTTATAAGCACTTACATGAGTGCATGGATCGTGCTATCCCAAACAGAACCAAGATGCTATCCTCCAAGAAAAGGAAGCCAATCTGGTGGTCCCCTGCCATAAACAAATTGCACAACAGAAGGAAGAAACGAGGGTAAAATCCCATGAGTGGAGGAGCTCCCCGGTCAGCCTCAGTAAGAAGCTGCGATCCCTGATAAAATCCTACAAAGCTAGTTATGAAAACAAAATCGTCACTGATTCTAAAGACAACCAAAAAACATTCTATAGCTATGTCAAGAATCTCAATGGCAACACTCAGATCTACTCTGAGTTATAGCACAATGGCACTAAATATACAGACCCAACTGATATTGCCAACATCCTGGCAGATAGGATCAGTGCTAACTTTATCCCCCTCTCACCCATGAAACAGCCCATCTCTATACCGAAAGTATGCAAAGTTGCTGTCATCATGGCTGCACAGGTAAAAGCCACTCTCCAAAGCCAGGAACACATCATCCATGGGACCAGATAACATCCCAGGCTGCATTCTACATAAACTACAGAATGAACTGGCACCACACCTAAGTACCATGTTCAATCATAGCCTCACCTCAGGCTTTGTGCCTGCTGAATGGCACACAGTGACAGTTATCCCACTACACAAGGGGGGAGCCAACATGGACTCCGGGAACTAGCGCCCCATTAGCCTGGTGAGGCTGGTCTGCAAGGCCATGGAACATATCATCATGGAACTTATAAACAAAGACATTGGTAATCTCCAAACTCTGGACCACAACCATTTTGGGTTTGTAAAAGGCAGATCATGTCTCCTAAACCTGATAGACTTCTTTGAAGCAGTCACCAAAGCCGTAGACAAGGGTAAGGTGGTTCACACAGCCTATCTACAGCTTGGCAAGGATTTTGACACTATCCCCCACTCTGGAATTATAGATAAACTCACTAAACTAGGTATAAATCCCTATGTCACAAGATGGGTTGCCAACTGGCTCACTGACTGAACCCACACTGTGAAAGTAGCAGACTCCAAATCCGACTTCAGACCAGTGACAAGTGGAGTACCTCAGGGTTCAGTCCTGTGTCCTGTCCTGTTTGGTATCTACTTCCCTGAAGTACATGCTAACACAGAAGGTCTTTGGCTAATGAAGTTCCCAGATGACTGCAAACTAGGAGCCATAATCGAAACTACTAACGATGTGGACATCCTACAAAAGGGCCTCACTGAGACAGATGCCTGGTGGCAAAGCCATGACCTCAAGCTCAATGCCAAAAAGTGCATTGTCATCCCCTTTGGTAAAAACTCTGTACCCATGAACTACAACATAGGCGGTAGTATACTTAACACTGAAAGTATGATAAGAGACCTTGGGACACAGGTGGACAGTAGTCTCTCCTTTGATAATCACATCACCACAGTAGTCAGGAAATCCTTCTACGTGGCACACCTCATCACAAAAGGTTTCTCAGGCAGAAAAAAGGAGGTCATTGTTCCCCTCTACTCATCACTCATTAGATCCATTATAGAGTACAATGCCCCTTTTGGTATGTACCTCACAAGACATCTACAACTGGAAAGCCCACAGAAATACCTCACAAAGAGGATTAGTGACCTCAAATACATGCCCTACACAAACCATCTCAAAACACTCCAGCTTTACTCTGTCACATATCACCTACTCAGTGGTGATCTCTGCTTAACATACAAAGCTATGTCAAACACAGAGCTGTTGGACATGCTCCACTTAAAGAAATACCAATCCCTCCAAGCTTCAGCCCCAAAACCCGGACCGAAATACAAAAGGAGGGGGTTAGTGGCACAGCACAAGGCCTCAGAGACCATCCAAGTGCAACTAACAGTGGGCAAAGCTGCTTATCAGATTGTAGCCTGCTACAGATCACCTACCTTGTCTCAGGACCCTCACTCAGCATTCTTGAAAATACTGGAAAATATAAAGGTCCTACCAAACACCATGATATTAGGAGATTTCAACTACCCAAACATTGACTGGGAGAATTACTCAAGTACAAACTCCTTTGCCCAATGCTTCCTAGAGTTTATAAACTCAAACGCCCTGGAACAGCTGGTCAGCACGCCCACTAGAGGTGACAACATACTGGACCTGATCATCACCAACATGTGGGATCAGTGTTCCACACCAGAGGTAAATCCCTCACTGGTAAGATCGGATCATAACGTAATCACACTGGACATCCACATCCCGACCCCACCCCCTGTCAAGGAAACCACTGTGAAAAACTTTTCAAAAGCAAACTTCACACTTCTCAAGACCGAAGTGGAAAGCTTCAAAGCCCCCTTGTTACAGGATAATGCTATCCAATCTGCAGAATCCTTTAGAAGTGCATTCTATGAGCATCTACAGGGATGCATGGATCAAGCCATCCCAAGTAAAACCAAGACTCACTTCTCCAAAAAGAGGAAACCAGTCTGGTGGTCCTTGGCCATAAATAAGCTATACAACAGAAGGAGGAAACTACTACATGACAGAGCAAAATTCCAAAAAGGAAAGGCATCACTGATCATTATTAGCAAGAAACTACAATTGCTCATAAAATCATTCAAGGCCAGTTTCTAAAGAAAAATTGCCAATCAATCTAAAGATAACCACAAAGCCTTCTTTAGCTATATCAAACATTTAGGTGGCAACTCTCAGATATGCTCTAAGCTACTGCAAAATGGCAAAAAATACACTGAACCAACTGACATTACCAACATCCTGGCGGACAAGTTCAGTGCAAACTTCACCCCCCCACCCCCAAAAGAGCTCATGTCCATCCCAGAAGAATGCAGAGCCCCAGACATCACAGACATGCAGGTAAAAACAGCCCTCTCCAAAGCTAAGAACACAGCATCAATGGGACCGGATGGTATCCCAGGCTGCGTCTTACATGAGCTCCAAAAGGAACTAAACCCTCACCTAAATTCACTGTTCAGACTCAGCCTTACCACAGGCTATGTACCCAAAGAATGGCTAACAGCAACAGTTATCCCGCTCCATAAAGGTGGTGCCACAACAGAACCTGGGAACTATCGCCCTATAAGCCTGACAAGCCTGGTCTGCAAAGCTATGGAGCGAATTATCATGGAACTCATAAACAGAGACATTGGGAACCTCCAGATACTGGACCCTACCCAATTCGGCTTTGTTAAAGGCAGATCCTGCCTTTTAAACCTAGTTGACTACTTTGAAACAGTTACCAAGGCCATAGATGAAGGGGAAGGTAGTCCACACAGCCTACCTGGACCTCACTAAGGCCTTCAACACCATTCTCCACTCTGGCATCATAGACAAGCTTACCAACTTGAACATTAACCCCTATGTCACGAGATGGGTGGCCAACTGGCTCATGGATAGAACACACATGGTCAGAGTTGCGGGTGCCATGTCCAACTCTAAACCAGTCACAAGTGGTGTCCCACAGGGCTCGGTCCTGGGACCTCTCCTGTTCAGTATATACTTCTCTGAGGTACAGGCAAGCACGGGAGGACTATGGCTGACCAAGTTCACAGATAACTGCAAACTGGGGGCCATAATCGACTCTCCGTCTGACACAGACATCCTCCAGAAGGGTGTTACAGAGACAGAATCCTGGTGTCAAAACCATGGCCTCAAGCTGAATGAACAAAAAAAAAAAAAATTTTGTTTGATGAAGTCTTAATACCATTAAATTCTATTATTACTCACAGTTAACCTGTTGCTGGCTATTTTTATTTTTTATTACATGTTACTGCCGTCCAACTTCCTCTGTGCAGGGGAGCTCTTTTCTGACTCAAGCTGAATGCCAAAAAATGCATAGTCATCCCCTTTGGAAAAAACAAAGTGCCCAGGAATTACCACATAGGTGGTAATCCACTAGGTACGGAAAATGTAATTAGGGACCTGGGCATCCAGGTAGATAGTAACCTCTCCTTTGATAATCACATTGTCAAAGTGGTTAGAAATTCCTTCTATGTAGCCCACCTAATCATGAAAGGGTTCACCTCTAGATCAAGAGAGGTCATTGTGCCCCCCTCCTCATCACTCATTAGGCCCATAATATAGTACAATGCTCCATTTGGTATGTATCTTAATCAGCACATGCAACAGCTGGTAAGACCACAGAAGTACCTCACCAAGAGGATCATGGGCCTCAAAGAGATGCCCTATGCAGCTCGACTAAAGAAACTCCAGCTCTACTCGGCTGCTTACTGCCTGCTCAGAGGTGATCTATGCCTGACGTATAAGGCCATGTCCAATACAGAATTAATGGGCATGCTCCACCTCAAGAAAACCAAATCTCTTAGAGCCACACGCTCTAGTGAATTAAACCTCAGCACAGCAATAAACAGGACATGCTGGAGGGATAGATTCCTGTCCCAGAGACTTCCCTCTCTCTGGAATAGAATCCCAGTTTATGTTAGGCAGAGCCCCTCGCTGACTCTCTTCAAGAGGAATCTTGATGAGTGGATGGGAAATTGTAAATTTACCCCTGGGATCACTTCAGTGGCCCTGCTAGACAGAGGCCTAGGAAGCCAACACATTCTGGATAGCCTTATAAATGCCCTTGGGCAGATAGCCTAGTACCTACCTATGAACCTACACGCTCTAGGGACCTAAACCTTGTCACCACAATAAACAGAACATGCCGGAGGGATAGATTCCTGTCCCAGAGACTTCCCATACTCCAGAATAAACTACCTATCTATATCAAACAAAGCTCCTCGTTAGCACTTTTCAAGAAAAATCTTGATGATTGGATGGAAAATAGGAAATTCACCCTGGGGATCACTTCTGTGTCTCTGCTCGACAGTGGCACAGGAAAATAAATTTCTTGGGTGGCAAAAGCTAGGGTACCTTTTTGGCTGGGCTTGTATAGGCCCCAGGGCCGATAGCCTAGTACCTACCTATGAACCTATGAACCTTTGAGCCTTGCCTAAAAAAGGTAATATGGGGACAGCAAGAGCCTTGACCAGTATTCAGAAGCATAGGGGAAACAAGTGCAAACCATCTCTAGCGAAGCAACAAGGATTGTCTATCATGTCATCACAGGCAGACTGGATCCCCTTTGAATGACACCAGAAGCTCAGCCAATTGTTGAAGTTTATCGTCTTTCTGTTATATTGCAGTATCATGTAGGTGAAGGTAAGATGCTACTCAAGGTCAAGGTCATACCAGCCTGGGCTACATGATCATAGAGCTAATATATATCTCTTGTCATGTTGTCCTGAGAGGTATGTCTCAGATCATTCACACTGGCATGTGCAAAGAATACGTCATATATGTATCTGTTCTGGAGTGATGTAAGTGCTTGTGTTATGTGGCGGATCATAGCACCCGACAGACAACTGACAGTAACCTTCCTCTTGTCCAGCCGAGTGAGTGGAACATCTGTGTGCCTGACTATGAAGTCACCTATTACTAGTGTGTTGGGTATGTTGTTTTGCCTTAGGGCCTGTTGTGAGGTACACTGCTTTGGTGTATTATGTGTTTTCTGGTGTGTGCTTGGAGGTGCATGTTGCTTGCTTGTCTGCTTAGGAGGACACTCTCTCTTTTTCAGATTAATATTTGTATTCTCCGAGTATGGTAATGTGTATTTATGTGTGTGTTTTGCTGGTGCTTATATTGTAGGTCTATGTGAGACAGTTGGTGTTGTGGTTGTATGACCCTACTCCTCCTGACTGTATTGTCCAGTATTGGGTTGACAGAGCTTAGCCACCGGTTTGACCCTGTGTGTGCCAGCATGTGGTGCATCAACCCATATATGATATGGTCATGGCCTATGCATACAATACACTCACAATACACCTAGTATGATAAGCCTGCTGAGGTTAGCAAATGTGAAAAAAACCCTTTGGGCAAACTGTCAGCAAGTAATGTCTGTATTGCACCCTGTAACTCCATATTGCTTGCTGAAGTGTAAAGACGTACTTAGTTTGGATTAAGAACACCGCACTTGCCAACTGTGTGTATGTGTGTGTGTGTCTGTCTCTCCCTGGGGAGAGACTAACTTTTTTGGAGACTACTCACACCCCTTAAAAGTGGTATACTCATCTTTGTCAAGTCTGATGATGTCATCATCCTACAAATATACCTGTGGAAAGGTGAAATCCCAGTAATGTGTATAGTGGGTCGTGTAAATTTGTACTGCTGTAATATAATGTAGTTAGGTAGAGGTTTAAATCCTGCACTTGCCAACTGTGTGTGTGTCTCCCTGGGGAGGAGCAACCTTTTTGGAGAATACTCACACCCCTTAAAAGTGGTATACTCATCTTTGACAAGTCTGATGATGTCACCATCCCACAAATATACCTGTGGAAAGGTGAAATCCCAGTAATGTGAATAGCACGTTGTGTAAATGCATACTGCTGTAGTATCATAATGTAGTTAGGAAGGAGTTTGAATCAAACACTTGCTGACTGCCTGTGCTCCACGTGTGTGACACTGTTGGTCAATGTGGAGTGGGTTTTGATTTTTCTAGTGTATGACATATTACAATGACAACTGTATGTTCACTACACATCTAAGGTAGCTGTGGGGCAAATCCATATACATACATGTGACCTCAATTATTTCATAGGTGGGTGCTCTGCTTTCTCCATGAATGCATCTGTTATCTTTGCCAGAGCATGCTGGCGCTTTGCAGACCTTGGGTCACTTCTATATTCTTGTGACAAGCTTAGCCACTGCAGTGATCCCTGGGCTATGTCTTCTGTTTCACATCCACTCATCACGGTTTCTATTGAAGAGTGTGAGTGAGGGTTTATGTTTGAGGTATATCTGAAACCTGTTCCAAAGCAAGCAAAGTCTGGCAAAGATGACTAATCATTATAGGTGTGCAACAACCTCTGTGGATCTGCATGCAAACCCTTTATTGCTTATGTGCTCCACAGAGGGATTTCCAAAACCCTTTGGTAATGTGATTACCAAAGGAGAGATGACTAAACACATGGCTCTATGTATATATTAGTACCTGTTCCACATTTTGGGGGCTACTACCTATGTGGTACTCTGGGGATACTTTGTTTTCTAAAAGTGGATAACTATGATTTCTTTGGCTTATAGCTTTACAGCATGAGTTTGACACCAGGTATCTGTCTCTATGACACCCTTTTGGAGGATGTGTGTGTCATCTGGAGAATAAAGTATAGCCCACAGTATGCATTTTCATCAAACATGGGCAGACATATCCCTACTGTGTTTGCTTGTACCTAAGAAAGCTATATGCCAAACAGGAGTGGTCCCAGGACTAAGTACAGGTGAATACCACTTGTTACTGGCATAGAATAGTACATGGAGGCTGCAAATGTTACTGTGTGTCCTACATCTGTGCATCACTTGTCAGGCCATCATCTAACAATCGTTTATGGTCAGTCTGTTGAGGTTATGTATAATACCAGAATGTGGGATGGGTATGAATTGCTGGTGAGCTATAGCTTGGCTGTGTGGACCTCCCCTCCCTCACCTATAGCCTTGTTAACTGGCTTGAAGTCTACTAGGTGTAGGAGCCATGATCTGGCCTTTAGAGAACCTAAGTGGGTATGGTGCAGTGTTTGCAGGTTCATAATGTCTCTGTTAATGAGTTCCATAATGCTGTGCTCCATAGCCTTCCAGATAACATTTGTCTGGCTTATAGGGTGATAGTTTCCAGGCTCTGTTGTAGTTAAACCCTTAATTTATGTTAACATTTGCACTGGGTGTGACGAGGGTGGACAGGTTTAAGAATAAGTATATTAGAGGGTCAGACCAGGTTTGAAGGTTAGTAGACCAAGCCAGATAGGCAGGATTAAGTTGGTTTGTACATGTGCTGAGGAGTGATGCAGAGTATATTGTGAAATAGATGCTAAGGATGAAGCCGCCAGGTAACAGGAAAAGAGGAATGCCTAAGATGAGGTTTATGGCTGTGGTGAGAAAGGACATGCAGGTGGATGGTGTGACAGTTCAAGATGCAGAGGACAGGAAGAAATGGAAACAGATGATCTACTGTAGCAACCCCTAATGGGAGCATCCGAAAGGAGAAGAAGAAGAAGACGTTGTAGCTCAATGCTTGTGGACTGTGAGCACCATTACCATGCGGCATTCCACAAGTATGTAACCTGTATAGAGGCTGCATCTGAACAGAGTATTTAGGTGAGTGGTGATTTCATAGGTCAGCTTGTGTATGACACAGCCAGGGACACTGTCCAGTACCATTGCCACTGTGATTTGGAATTTGGTAAAGATATGTTTTAACTAGAGTGTCTGTGAATCATCAGGTTTTACATTCTTCAGGTCTGGAAATGTGGCCCTTGTGTAATGACAGGGTGGTAAAATCTGCATTCAAACTGTCTGATAAGGAATTGGTAATGTCAGTCATATAAGTGTACTTTGTGACCATTTACATTAACTGTGACCCGATCTGAGATTTCCCCTGTAGATTATAAACAACACTAAAGAAAGCTTTAGTGTTGTCTTTGGAATCCTTGCCATTTTGTATTTTGAAGCTTGCCTTGTATGTTTATTGAGGGATTGTATTTTCCCAGTGATACTGACCAGAGAGTTTATCCCTTCTTGGTATGTAACTCTTTTTTGGTACAACTTCACACCTTCTATTATATATTTAGTTTATGGCAGGGGTCCATGAGACTAATGCACTTTTACTGTATAAGTGAGAATTTCTTGTGTTTGTGATAGCACGGTAGATGCAACCCTGTAGGTGAACAGTGTGCATTACTAAAGGATTATGCAGCTAGGACAGTGTTAACCTTAGTAATGCAAACCAATAACAGATAGCAACAACAGCATCACCCACAGCACAGTGTCAACCTGTGTCATACACACACATGCGTACTCAAGTTCCAAAATGTGTGTAGTACAATGCATACTGGCCACCAATAGAAACTATGGAGTGTCAACACTGGCCAATACAGGGCATGTCACCCTGCCCATGTGTCCAATATGCATGTACGTGCAGACAGTGCACCTCCACCATGTTCACAAATGTACACCTGCAAACCTGTGTTGCACACACCCCACACTTACTGTCCACTGTATAATGCCTGCTGACACAACTACACACATCAGCCAAATGGCACATGGGCAAACAAAACACAATTGGAATAAACACTGATGAAAACAATACAATATTGCTAATTACAGCTTTAATGCATCATGCCTGCTCAGCTACACCTTCAAGGATATCATTACACTTTACTGCTGACAACATGCTACACATCCAACCATTGCTATACTTTTTTAAAGTCACCCTGTGCATCAGCACCATGTTAGCCTGTTTCTGCATCAGTGTTACAGATGACAGGAGGTGGCACAGGTTTCATCATATGCACAGGGTGTGTTGTTGATTTGCCAGAGGCCTACACTGAGCCATACAATCGACATGTGTGTGAGTGTGTGTGTGAGGGCCATGAGTACTGTTATGGGCCAATGTTGATGTAATGTGTGCGGGTATGTGTTTGCCCTAGGTTTCTGGTTTATGTGTGTGTGTGTCTGCATGCACACATTTCCACCATGTGGCTACCATATATGGGGATTTGTGAGACAGCTACAGACTGCACCTGGCAGGCTTTACAGATCACCATCTCTGGCCATGGATACGAAACCTGTGCCTGGCAGGGGTGCCACAGACAGTATCAGGTACTAATCCAAACTGGGTACTATCCAAAGAGGTTGACATATATCCACTGGATCCAGGTCCCTGCTGGGACTGGCCAGAGCCACATGCATGTGGTCTGCTAGTACAGTCTATGGACAGCCCCCAACATTGCTGAGGCTGGTACTGGCACTACGGGAGTGGCTGTGACTTGCTGGACATCCACAGCAACCTCCAGCTGCTGATGTTGCTGGCATACGTCCATGTCCACGTCTCAACCATCCCTCACTGTCCTGACACATGAACATGACATTGTGGAGGACATCCAATGTCTCACTCCAACGTCTATCAATGACCTCAGTGTAGTTACGTATGGCACCTGCTAGGTCACGGATACTGTCATTTACAGAGGTGTTATGAGCCCTCTGTGCCCTTAGTCCCTGTCTGGTGTACCGCTCCATTCATGTCTGTGCCTCCATGACAGCCTGGAACATGCGTGTGGTAGAAAGAGGTGTGGTACGTCTGCCAGGGGCATGATGACCAGCAGTGCTCTGACGAGAACCCCTGGGCATCTGCCTATGTGGTACCATTCCAGACATCTGGCTATGGCTGCTGTGTCCTGATACATGTGCCATATATACCGCACTGTCCCTCAGCTAAGGGCAGTGGTGATGATGGATGTACAGGCAGTATGACTGTGTGCATGGATGGGGTGGAGACTTGTTTACTGTCAATTGGTGGCCCAACAACAGGCTCTGACAAACCTGCCTGTGCCTCAACACACCTATCCTCATCATCACTATCTGTCTCAGTGACATCAGGTTCCCTGCTGTACTGAACTAGCCCCACCTTGGCACCTGTGAGAGGAAAACAGGAAACACACTTTAAGACCTGAACATGACTTCAGACCACATGTGCACATGCACACAAAAATACACTCCTCCCTAAAGCAGACACACACACAACACCAGCAATCTCAGAACATACACAATAGCAGGTGATAGTGGGGTACAGTATCACAAGCAAAACAGTCATATCACACATGTCAGCATGCAGGACATGTGTTGCTCAACAGCAAGCATGAGAGTGTAGAAAGTCCTTGTTACTAACAGTATACATGGCTTTGATGCATGTGTTTTGTTATTAGGTGATGGGCCTCCCTCTGGAACACAATGCATACATGGACACAACATTGCTGTGCAGGTATTCATAACCCTGTAATGTACTGTGCACCATAACTCACAGGTGTACATTCCATTGCTGGATGTGTATCTGTGTGTGAGATAGGTATCCAATGCTGATTACAGCCTCTGTGTCTTTAGCAAATAATTGTGGATACATGTTTAGCACATGCATGATGAGTATTCACACAACATCATCAGTGGTGCATGGATAATTGATGGAATACCATTCGGCCACATACCCAATGTACCGTACTTATGGTGAGTGTAGATCATATTGTGGACATGCCAGTCTTATCCATGACATGGCATGCTAAAACACAACTGCATATTTAAACACTACACATACCCAATGTGTGTCATATGACCTAGCCACTCAATAGCATCACAAGACATATATGTGTCAGTTGTGCAAATGGTGATTGGTATGCATATTGTTTAGAGGTGCATACGTGTGCACACACACAACATTAAGGTGTATAGCAATGAACGCTATGTGTAGTACTGTGGTTACAATAACTGGATGGGGTATAGTACCATAGGCCATCATCATGAAGCATCATGTGGTTACTCAAGGCTACACATGTTTCCCAAACCAGCACTAATTATGCTGTGCCGGAACTGTACTACCTTGGCTACATTCACCATTTCACAACCAGTCATTACGTGAGTTTGTAAGGAGGCCAATAAGGAGCATTCCCTGACATGAATGTGTAGTGTGTTGCAGAGTGTTTACATGCCCCATGATAGGCCTCTACCCCTCAGGCATATTATGTGTAATGTGTAGATGAGATTTTGGATACTGGAGTGCGTCTTTACAGAGGGTTTGGGAATCCTTTATGTGTAGCATGTTAAAATGCTCTGTGAATGACATATATGTGTATATTATGTGCATGTTGAGTATCAACTGTGCCTATCCAATGGTCACTACAGTCTAGCCACATTTGTTTCAGATGGACTGGGTATTGCATGTGTTTGAGGCAGCTAATCACATTAGTGAGATGTGCGTCCTCTTACACCAAACATGCATAGCATGCATTATGGCTAGGTGTGTTACATGTGCACATGGCCTACACCTTAACTATGACATGCATTTTTTATTTACAATAATAAATGTAGAACACACTCACCAGCATCTGTCCGCTACCTTGATGTCACCCCAGAGGGACCTACATAGAGATGAGACAGTTTGTCAGTGGCCACAACTGTGGCATTGCTACTGTGTGTTTGCAATCTTACAGTACAACAACAGTTTACATTCACAGAGCTACAGATTATGTTCCAAATGATCAGTATTGCACAACAACAGGCTCCACATCTTTGAATGACACACTCCACATCTCACATATGCATGATCTGCCAATACAGATAACAATAGTCTACAGATATGCCATGTTACCTGCATGCTCCATGTGTGCTTACTGGGTGGCTCCAACCTCCATCATGGTGTATGTCTGCTACTGTTGTTGTTGGGCAGGTGCCACCAGGCTCAGGAGCAGCTCCTCCACTCTGGTAAGGGGGGGATGGATATTAGCACCACCTCCTGTTGCAAGCGGTTGTCTACACACATCAGCAGCACGCTGATGGACATGTCTGAGAAGATCCGGTTATGCAGACCTACCTCATTTACCCTGTGGACAACATCTTGCCACATTGCAGTATGCTCCTGCTGGTCCTGGCTGGTTCGTGAGAACATGAGATGGTAGTGCTGAATCATACTGCTAGTAATTATATCATCTTCAGCACTACTGTAACTGTGGTTCCTGTGATGAGCCATGATCCCTGGAAGACATAAATATGAAAATATGTCTGAGCAAGTCATATGGCACATTTAACATTATACAGTACAGATATCACTGAACTGCCATATATAGCAACCTATTAGCTAACCGAGAGTGAAACACTATAACTGCCACTTATCACTGCTCACCCCACAACTGCTTGAAAGTGCCCTGCTCACTCTCTATCTAATGAACTGTGTTCTGCACAGCAACAAAATAAAATCACTATATAAGACTATACAAGAGTACCTGGCACACTGTATGCAACACGATGCACCACCTAGCCACAGCAGATATACATCAAGCTTATGTGTAAAGAAATATATCATCCATCACAATCAGTATAAGGTCCAGTAAATGTATTACTATTATACCACGCAACTTGTTAATGGCAAACCCGTGGCCAAAATATGTGCACAATTGGGAATATAGGTCGCATACTGCTGTAGTACACTATGAATGTTGCTAGATATGCAGTTATATGTTTTACCACACATATGTCAAAGGACATGTTACAGACATACCCACACACACATCAGACATAATTACAAGACACAAAGGTATGACAACCCAGACAAGCTTTCAATGTGCACTTACACAACCTTAATCTTGAGAAATGTAATCTGTGATGAATACAGGGACCACACAAAAAAGTGGATGCAAGCAATGTGGACATACATCATACTTTGCTGTACAGGCCCAGAGCTTCAAGTAGTACTACAGTATACACAGGATTTGGATTCAACATCGGTACCAATCAATAATCACAGATGTAGTGCTTTAGCCTCCAGTGACACACCCTAGTTAAAACCAAGGGACTTAATCACACTGTATGCAATAGCACTTGTTTTTTTTTTTTTTTTTTTTTTAATTTAATTTTACATTTGTTAACCAGGCTAGTCTAACTGGATACATGTCCATTTTCAGTAGAGGCCCGAGGAGTTAAGCTCCAAGTTAGGAAAATAAAATTAATACAATAAAGTATAAGGATACATGAGCAAATATAAAGTATTAACAGTATGCATAAACAGGTTACCACAGTAAAATGTACAGTGCATGATACAAGAATAAATAAAGGGATGTAAATACAATCAGAGTAGTCAAGAGAAATATGCAACATAGTTTAAAAAGGAAAACAGAGTGGCTTAATGAGTAGATGGGTTAGGCAGAGTAGAATATATGGAGACACTTTGACTAGTCAGGTTTAGAGCATTGACATAACCAGTGTGTTTTCAGGAATACTTTCAATTTGTTTTTGACTAGTCAGGTTTAGAGCACTGACATAACCAGTGTGTTTTCAGGAATACTTTCAATTTGTTTTTGACTAGTCAGGTTTAGAGCATTGACATAACCAGTGTGTTTTCAGGAATACTTTCAATTTGTTTTTGGCTAGTCAGGTTTAGAGCACTGACATAACCAGTGTGTTTTCAGGTATACTTTCAATTTGTTTTTGACTAGTCAGGTTTAGAGCGTTGACATAACCAGTGTGTTTTCAGGAATACTTTCAATTTGTTTTTGACTAGTCAGGTTTAGAGCATTGACATAACCAGTGTGTTTTCAGGAATACTTTCAATTTGTTTTTGACTAGTCAGGTTTAGAGCGTTGACATAACCAGTGTGTTTTCAGGAATACTTTCAATTTGTTTTTGACTAGTCAGGTTTAGAGCGTTGACATAACCAGTGTGTTTTCAGGAATACTTTCAATTTGTTTTTGACTAGTCAGGTTTAGAGCACTGACATAACCAGTGTGTTTTCAGGTATACTTTCAATTTGTTTTTGACTAGTCAGGTTTAGAGCATTGACATAACCAGTGTGTTTTCAGGAATACTTTCAATTTGTTTTTGACTACTCAGGTTTAGAGCATTGACATAACCAGTGTGTTTTCAGGTATACTTTCAATTTGTTTTTGACTAGTCAAGTTTAGAGCATTGACATAACCAGTGTGTTTTCAGGAATACTTTCAATTTGTTTTTGACTAGTCAGGTTTAGAGCATTGACATAACCAGTGTGTTTTCAGGAATACTTTCAATTTGTTTTTGACTAGTCAGGTTTAGAGCATTGACATAACCAGTGTGTTTTCAGGAATACTTTCAATTTGTTTTTTTTTGACTAGTCAGGTTTAGTGCATTGACATAACCAGTGTGTTTTCAGGAATACTTTCAATTTGTTTTTGACTAGTCAGGTTTAGAGCATTGACATAACCAGTGTGTTTTCAGGAAGACTTTCAATTTGTTTTTCAAAGAGGATAATGAGGAAAGTATGGAGAGTTCGTTTGGAAGGAGGTTCCAGGCTTTCCCAACTATATTAGAGAAAAGGGAGTCGCCAGCTTTGTTATATGTTTTAGTGGTATGTACTAGAAGTCTCTGAGAAGACCTTAAGGATTCTAGGTTTTTATAGGGGGTGATTAGTGTCGAGAGAATAGGTGTTTTTGAAGGTTTGTAAAGAGTGTTATGGGCTATAGTTAGCTTATGGAATGTAATTAGATTTTGAAGTTCAAGCCAACCTAGCTGTTCTAAATTAAGGCAGTGATGGGTTCTAAAAGGATTACCAGTTGCAAATCTAGCTATATTATTGTAGGACATTTCCAATTTGTTGAGATTATTTTTGAAAGGTTAGTAAAAATGGGTGACGCATAGAGTATAGAAGAGATAAGATGAGTGTGTGCTATTGTGGTTCGAGCTGAAGGTAGGAGAAAGGATTTTATCCTATAGAGAGAGCCTAGCTTTTTATTGACTGTTTTTATAGTATTGTTAATATGGATGTCAAAGTTCAGATTATTGTCAATGGTGATTCCTAATAGATTTGTGGATGGGTCTAGAAATATAATGGTATTATTGATAGAGTTTATTGAGAAATCCAGTAGAGGGGATTTCTTGGTAGGAGAGAAGAGGAGGAGTTTAGTCTTTTTGGGGTTTAGGAGAAGGCATCTATGTGTGAACCATTGCTCAACTGTACTGAATACTTGTTGGGTCAGATAGAGTAGTTCAGAAGAGGAGGGGGCTGAGCAAATCAGTGTAGAGTCATCTCCATATTGTATGCATGTAGCTTGGGGGATGGCAAGGTGAAGATCGTTGATGAATATGGAAAAAAGTAGAGGTCCAAGGATGGAACCCTGGGGGACTCCGAGGTTGACAGGGAGATGAATAGATAGAGACTTGTGCCATAGTATGGCCTGTTGTCTTCTATCCAGGTAGGACTGGAACCACTTTATGGAGGATGTATCTAGTGACAGGGATTTTAGTATTGTGATGAGAATTTGGTGATTTACCATGTCAAAAGCTTTAGACAGATCAATAAACAGGGCAGAAGAGAGTTTGTTTAGATTGCGGTGTTTGTTGATACTATCTGTGAAGGAAAGAAGGGCAGTAGTGGTGCTATGTGAGGGTCTCAAACCATGCTGACAGTTGGCTAGTAGGTTATTATGCATTAGATGATCAAGCAATTGTTCTGCCTAGCAACAGAATACACAGTTTTTGCTAGAATCAAAGTAAGGACCCATAATACCATGACAGACAGTTTCCCACTAAGCTTTCCCACAGATACATATCTTTGACGTATTCACAAACATATTGACCATCACAGTCAGTCAACAGTACAGAGAATCTATTGCAACAAGTAGATGTATGTGTGTATGAGTATATATATACATATATATATATATATATATATATATATATATATATATACATACATATACACATCCATTGGTCTACATATACATATATATGTAGGCACATATACATTTCACCTTTCATAGTGAGAATATCAATTATACAAAGGATGTAAGGTGTACAGTAAGGAAATAAAATTGCACAGTCTTGGGATAAATGCATTGAAGGTGTTCACAGCCCAGGTAGCTTTAGCAGGCCTTATTGGCTTCAACATTGCAAACTGAACAAACCACCCACAGTGTTTAACCACCACATGTCATATACCAGCACTGTATGCTGTCTTGTTTGTCACACACTAAAACCTACATACAAATATGCGCATACTAACCTTCACCAACATATATCTCCACCCTTCACAAACAGTTGCAATAGGTCCCCTGCTCTATGCACATATACAGATGTGAATATATATGACACATATATATTTCTCCGTATGTGTGTGGCATACACACACAAGGTCCACACTGTTGTAAGTCCCTGGACCTCACAGCTGAACTGTTGGGCCTTGATGGAACACAAAAGGGTGTCACATATGAACACATACTAACATTAGGGGGGTATATATGGCAACAGATGCTAGATAAGCATACTAGACTGCTACAGCAGTTGCCAATGCTAAGCTACACTTTAATATGACTATCATGCATGTGTTGGTCTGTCACACCCATGTTTATATAATGTTAGCGCTAATCCCCCCAACAGCCATTGGCCACACTACTGTACAGAACACAGATAACATGGATCAGATCTTTGACATTTAATGTTGAGCTACACATTTCACAGGTATGCCTCACTTGCCACAGGTACACACATTATTGTCCATAGCAGTAGTTAAGCTGAACATCTGTGCATAAAGAAGTACTGCTGCCACATATGAATGGTTCACATTATGTAGACTATTCTTCAATAACATCTACTACATGCCAGTAAATACATATGTGTCACATACCTTTCCTTTGTATGATTTGGTAATATTTCTTTTTCTTTTTCCTTTTCTCTGTCTCTCTCTCTCTCTCTCTCTCTCTCTCTCTCTGTCTGTCTGTCTCTCTCTCTCTCTCTGTCAGTCTCTGCAATAGAGTGATTGAGTTTGTTGGCAGAGATTGCAGACTGCTTTTGTAGGAATTTGCACATGAGCATGTGATGGCCTCTGCACCAACTAGTGACCAACATTTGTTAATTGCATGCAGCCTGTTGTGTAGTAATTGCAGTAATCACTGTCATAGCAACCCAGTACTATAAATTGCTGACTCATGTAGGCGTGGCCCTTTCAGCTTTCCAAGATGGAGATCATCCTTGTTTGCTGTGGACATCATTGTTTAAGACAGAAGGCTGGTATAGTTCTTATATCAGAAGCCAGGGGTGTAGCCAGAGATTTACATTTTGTACTCAGACCTAATGTTGCTGCTTCCAGTACCCACTTGTCAGTGTAGAAATGTACTCACCCCTCAAAATGCTACCCCAAGATACATGGAAAGATGTATTTTCTTTTCAACTGTTACAATTAACTGCCATACAAAGCTAGTTATTGAGATGTATTCCTTTGGCACAATAATTGTTTGTGAACTGCTATACTGTGAATATTCATTTACTCAGTTCTAAACAGTTTGTGCTTTTTTAGTGTTGACATTAGCACGGGCTGCTCAGAAAAACTGGACAGATTTCAGTACTGTGAGTATACTTACCTACACATGTCAGTACAGTGAGTATACTTACCTACACATGTCAGTACTGTGAGTATGCTTACCTACACATGTCAGTACTGTGAGTATACTTACCTACACATGTCAGTAGTGTGAGTATACTTACCTACACATGTCAGTACTGTGAGTATACTTACCTACACATGTCAGTAGTGTGAGTATACTTACCTACACATGTCAGTACTGTGAGTATGCTTACCTACACATGTCAGTACTGTGAGTATGCTTACCTACACATGTCAGTACTGTGAGTATGCTTACCTACACATGTCAGTACTGTGAGTATGCTTACCTACACATGTCAGTAGTGTGAGTATACTTACCCACACATGTCAGTAGTGTGAGTATACTTACCTACACATGTCAGTACTGTGAGTATACTTACCTACACATGTCAGTACTGTGAGTATACTTACCTACACATGTCAGTAGTGTGAGTATACTTACCTACACACGTCAGTACTGTGAGTATGCTTACCTACATCCTTGGTAGGCCCTGCACACACAGGTATATTCTACATTTGGGTAGGGGTGCAGAGGTACAGAGAGTGTAAGTAGTATTGTGTGGATTTTATCTTGCTGGACTTACAAGGTTGCTGTGTACATGTTCGATTATCAAGGCAAGTAGTCTGTCTGCGTAACTCTCAACTGTGGACCTATCCACATGATAGCCAGAGAATAGCCTGTTATTTTTTTGTCTGTGCACCACACAGGTCTTTTCAGCAATAGAGCAATGGCATTCTTACAGTTGGTTGCTACCAGTACATGCCTACATCCATTTGTATTTCAGTGTTGTATTCCTACATAAGGGTATGCTTCCGAAACTCCTTCCAAAGCTATTTGCACAGTGTGTAACAGCAGAAAGGCTGATATGCCTCTGTGTTACTGCATCTGCCAGACCTCTCAACCAATCAGGTACATATTTGAACAGACTCAGGGAAAAGTAAAGAAAAAGTCAGGGACACCTTTAAAATATTAGTGCCATTAAGTTGAGACATTGAGAGAATCAGAGCGTATGAATGAATACACCTTTTCTGAAGTAAAAGAAGTGTCTAACTCTTAATTATTGTCATTATTCGTTAAGTGTAATTCACCACCTTTCTGGCAAAAGTCAGTAGTTTTTGGAGGGATTCAGAGGGACAGAGCTAAAATTTGTTTCAAAATCAGGGACATCCCTGAAAATTAGGGGCAGTTGGGAGGTATGGCCTCTGCCCTAAACAGATATGCCAGTGTTTGTCCTGCTGTGATACTGTGTGGGGTTGTAAAGTGATGGTGTAACATTATTTCCTGCTAGAATGGCTGCTTCTCTTATCACAGTCATGTAATGTAATCCTACACCAACTGTTGGTCAACATCCACAGAACAAGTTGTGTGGTATGGTATTCATATTTTTCCTTTACATTGACTCATTATGATGCATGGTATATTTATTTAAGCACCAACTTGATGTATATCTACCATGGCTTAGTGGTACTTCATGTTGTGTAGTGTGTGCAAGGTCTGGGGTTCGAGATTTACAGAGGTGTTTTATTTTGCTCCTTTGCAGAAAAAGGGCCCTCACATACACAGTGACTAAGGCACTTTTAAGCAGTTGTAAGCAGGTTTGCACAGGTTTGTGCATTTGCACATTGCTTAGCCAAGCACAAACAAGTGCAAACTCGTGCAAACCCACTCAGTACTGCTTAATAGTGCTTACTCCCGCTCACCTCTACGCTCATTTCTTTGAAAGAAAAGAAAAATGGGGAGATAGGAAAGTGGTGAAAAAGGGGCACAAAGAGGGAAAGACAGTATGGAAAATAGCTCGGGATGTGCAGGACGGGTGTAGGGAAGGTCCATAACTGCCCATTTCTTCAACAGCAACAACTGTGCATATGCAATAAATTTGGAGGTAGATATAAAATCTTCAACCCCTGAGAGAGGGGTGAGGACAACAAAGTATGTTGTAATGCCAATTAAATAACATTTCATGTGTCCAGTGGACATGTGTGCAAAATGGGTAGCTATGTATGGGGCGTAATTTTTTTTGGGAGTAGATTGCCCTTTTTTTTTCAGGTGAGAGTGGAATGTGGGGTAGGGGAAGTAGGTATATTTGGGGAGGTAAGTTGGGGAGGTAAACAGACAACACAAACAAGACACATACAGGGGCATTATATGACACATGTGGTGAGTGAACACCTTTGACAGGGAGGGATGTTTTGAAATCATAATCCCATGAGCCCCCAGATGGAAACAATAGGACTGAGGTCCCCACCCATGGGCAGTCACCATTGCACCTTCACAGCCCAGAGGGTGGCTGTGCTGGGGTTTGTGTAGGAGGGGCAGGCTGACCCGGGAATTGCACTACTCGAACCTCAAGCTGGCGTAGAAGTTCTGCAACAGAATGTTCAATCTCTCTATGCACCACAGCCCAGACTGTTCGAAGGGTGAAAGGTGGCCCTCCTCCACCCATGCTTGCATGGGGGGGCTGAGCCCCATCCCCTGCAGCACTTCCACCCAAAGGTGGCATAGGGCGAACAGAGGAGGAGGTCCCAGGCTGGGCACTGGATCTGCTGGTGCCAGATGCCATGGCCAATTGAGGTGGGACTGGTGGGTCTCCTGGGACTGGCCTTCCCAACACAAACTATGTTTTGGAGAGTTTAATAAAGATATGGGTTAGTAACAGTCAACAGCATTTCCAATTAGTTATAACAGCATGCAGAAGTATTCCCATTAACCCAACACACCAGATTTTCAACAGTTGAAAAGCAAGTATAACACATGCATATATAGCACAATAGTGGACATTACAACAGCATGCAGGTTAAATTGATGGCAATGGGCCACCAATACTGTGGTATTTTAACAGGGCACATGCATAGAAATAAATGCAAATATTTATAAACCAATAGGACATATGTCCCAACAAATGTTTTGAGATTAGACATACCGATTGAGGTGTGGAATTGCATTTTTTCTGCACATACAGTAGGGTGGGAAAAGATAGCTCAATTAACAACTTATATATCCTTCTAGTTTTCACTACATTCCTGTTCACTGCAGTTATATGTCCCTTACATGTATTATTACACTACCCAATGTCCTTATATTGTGCAACTGGATTTTGCTAGATCATTATATACATGAGCTGTATCTTACATACAAATTGTCCAAGATGCAGATGTTATAACTACATATTTTGAGAGTTGCTCACACACACTACTGCTAAGATGGTACACTGACAGATCTACTTTCATATAATTATCTAGATATGTTTAGGTGAAAGTATCAGTTATATGTTGACAGCTCCCTACATTTCTGGCAGCACACTGACATTTCTGGGGAACACAATACCAAGCTACTCATGTGCCAGATTAACCTGTACATGCTGGGCATGAACCAACAGTTGAGGGCTGTACATATGCATACAAGCTACTGGCAATCCTTTCATTCATGTTATATGGGCCTACCCAAGTGTGCGTTGACACTGCTTAATACAACACTACTATTTGCAGAATGCAACAGTACAACAACATATCAAAGAAAATGACACAGACACACTCCAGGAATTATACATTTATTAAAGGATTATTACACCTTTATTTATTGGGTTAAAACACTTTTTGAAGGCTCTCTCATTTATTTTATATAACAGTACATGCAGAATAACTACTAACCTGCCTGATGACGCAGCCTTTGCAGCCTATCTTCATGGGCTTGCTGATTCATAGCCTGGACACCTGCAGCTGTGAAGTAAATGCAGTGATATTGAGACATACCTATCCATAGTATAGACAAGCCTAGCAATTCTTAACTACTTAATACAATGGCTACTTACTCAGTACTGGGGCATTAGGCATCGCATGGGATTCCTGGATCCACTGGTCCAGTTGATCCTCCCTACATTGCTTCAGGTCAGAATAATGGTGCCTGACCTGCTCACCGGTCCGGGGAACATCAGTGGCACTGGTGAGATCATGAGCAAGACTGTTCCAGGCCTCCATTTTATACTGGGTACCCTGATACTGGCCCCGCAGGAGTCTTTCCTCATGATTGTGGACAAGGAGCCAAATCATTACTTTGGACTCCTCAATGCCCCAGCATTGCGCTCTAAATCGAGTGCCTTCTCCAACACCGGCCATGCTGACTACAGAAGGAAGCTACAACCAGTTATAGCAAGTATTCTCGACTGTGGAGCTTAAATATGCCTAATTTCCTGCACTTATTTGTGATTGGCCAGTTTTGAAAAAACTCAGCTCTTGGCACATCTGCTTAGCTGATGTTGGCAATGTTTAAAATTCCTTTGATAGATATGTGTCTGTTGAAAGTGCATGTTTATAAAATGCTGTCATGGCTTAGTGATTAAGTACTGTGACTATAGTGCTCAGTATCCTGAGTTCAAGCCCTGTCACTGCTTTTTATTTTCCTACTGGGCAGCCCTGACTGGTTAAGGTACAGTAAAGGAGGTGTGGCCATGTTTAACCGACTTTGCTCAACTTTGCCCGACTTTGCACAACGTTTCTCAACATTGCTCGATGCTGCTCGATGTTGCCCGACATTTTGCTGGTTAGTGCGGCACACAGCTTCACGCAGATACGTTGTGATCATGCTTGTTAGCATGGTGCGCAGCTACACGCAAAAACATTGCACTGGTTGACACGGTGTGCAGCTACAAGCAATTGGATTTAAATATGCTCAATACTGGTAAAATGTGCTTAGCAGTACTTTATATTGCTTAAAATAGGGTACTCATGCCTCAGAATGCATAACCATTTCACCTTTATATATATATATATATATATATATATATATATATATATATATATATATAAAATTTGTTTACTGCTACATTTAACTTTTCAATGCTTTTTACAAAACTTATACATAAAAAAATATCAGGAAATATTTTTGTATACAGATTTCCAACAGAAAATGGAACGTGCAGTAGTGGGACTCGAACCGGGAATGCCTCCTCTTTGTGCGAAGGCTCTAACCACTACGCTATCACTATTTTGCTTAATTTGCATATATTTTCCTTATTATCCTCTTCTGGTGTCTAAGCTGCTAACTGTAGCTAAGCAATGGACAAACCCGCGCAAACATGCACAAATACGGGCAGCTATATCGCATGAAATAAAAAAAAATTAAAAAATCTTTCTATTTTTAATTTTGTCAATTGTTTAACATATGGGGGAATGTAGTGTTACATTGTGCACATGTGAGTGGACTCGCTCATGTAACTTGACATTGCGGCGTTTCTTCATTGCAGGGGAGTGGAGTTTTGAACTGCTCGGCAGTTCGACATGCCCCCTACACTCGTCCATGCTCCGTGTAAGCTTTAGAGTTGAGGCAGCATGCCCTCAGTTATATGCATGGCACGCTGCTGTCTTACTCTTAGACTGGCTCTTCCGTGTAAGACTAATCTAATCTTACACAGAAGATTAGTAAATCCTGGGGACAGTTTATTCATAAAATCATTAACCTCAAAAATATTTAAATATTAAACATGTCTCTGATAGTGGCAGAAAGTAATGCCCAAATGCCCAAACTAAAATATCACTCGCATAACCTCTGTAAACTTTCTAACATACCCGCTCCCAATAAAAGCCCATGAACGTAGGGACACAGCTATGATGGATTGCATAGCTAGGCTTATAAAGTCGCTAGTGCTCAATAGCCTAGTATATAACTATGAACCTGCAAACTTATGGACAAGCATCCTTACTATTCCATCAGAGACAAAGTGCATGTTGTAGCAAAATTAAGGCACGCAGCCTAGTTGTTTAATACCTACTAGCTCCTAAATATATCAAATACAACAGGATATTTAAATCGTCATAACAGTTTTTTGTCTCTAGTATTACAGATGATTTTAAATTATTAAATCCACAATGTTGGGAAGTAGTGGAGTTTATTACTTTTGAAATGTATTTATATCTATTTATTTATTGATTAACATTTGTTGACTAGGAAAGTCCACTGGGTTAGAGACCCATTTTCAGTGGAGGCCTGGGGAGAAAAGCTGCACAAGCAAAATACAAAGGAACACAATAATTAAACACAATGTAACAATGTTACTGATATAACAGGAAGAAAACAACATAGAATATAAACACAATGTGACAATGTTACTGATATAACAGGAAGAAAAAAAACATAGAATATAAACACAATGTGACAATGTTACTGATATAACAGGAAGAAAAAAAACATAGAATATAAACACAATGTGACAATGTTACTGATATAACAGGAAGAAAACAACATAGAATATAAACACAATGTGACAATGTTACTGATATAACAGGAAGAAAACAACATAGAATATAAACACAATGTGACAATGTTACTGATATAACAGGAAGAAAAAAAAACATAGAATATAAACACAATGTGACAATGTTACTGATATAACAGGAAGAAAAAAACATAGAATATAAACACAATGTGACAATGTTACTGATATAACAGGAAGAAAAAAAACATAGACTATATACACACACTGAAGATATGACAGGTGAAAAATAAAACAAGAAGTTTACAATTGAATAGTGTTACATCAGTTCCTTCTTTGGTGAGATTCCAGTCTCCTATACCGTAAGAATACACTAATAAATGTGAAGACTGGGTTTTTGTAATGATTTTGTCACTGTAGTATTTGGTGAAGTATATTGTTTAAGGTGGTTTGCTTTTGAGGCAGGTGCAGGATGGATTGTCTAGATAAATGTGTTTTTAGGGCTACCTTAAAAGTATTTGGGTGATCAGTTTGGGTTATTTCAGATGGAAGGTTATTCCGTAGCTTAGCTATGGTATGAGATAACAGGAGTTGTCCTGCTCTTTTGTTGGCTTTGCCTACTGTAAGCATCAGTTTTACAGGAAGATCTTAGTGTTCTAGTGAGGGTGTATGTTTGTAGGATTGAGGTAAGGGCAGGGCAGTCATTTGGTTTAGAAATCAGTCTGTGGGCTAAGGTTAGTTGGGTCTATTGTAGAAGGTGGGGAAACTCTAGCCATCTTAGTTCAGTGATGGCCTGGCAGTGATGAGAGTGGTAAGGTTTTCTGGAGGCAAATTTGGCTATTTTGTGATAACATTATTGTAATTTATTACTAAGGGTTTTGTACAGGTTAGTGAAAATGGCATTGCCATATAAAAGGGAGGGGCTGAGTAGGATATTGGCTAGTTTTATTTTGGTATATTTATCCAGGTAGAGTTTGTGGCAGTAAAGTTTACCTAGTTTGAAATGGTTTTTCTTGATTGCAGTTAGGATGTGTTGTTCGTGTGTGAGTTTATCATCTATTGTTATACCTAGCAGTTTGGCTGTTTTCACTAGTTCAATTTCTGTGCCATCTTTAGCCAGGATTTTAAAGTCAATGTTGGGTGGTTTTGTTGAGAAAAGTAAAAGTTTAGTTTTTTTAGTTTTTTTTAGTATTAGTTGTGCATTAATAAGCCATGATTCAATAGAAGTAAAAGCCTGTTGTGTAAGTGTGAGGAGGTCTGAGAAAGTTTTAGAGGTGGATATAAGTGTTTAATTGGTTTACCTTTACATGTGCGTAATGCACATGAGTGAAATACAAAAGTCTGAAAGGACTTTTTCAAGTTTTCGGAAGGCCGAAAACAGAATGCATAGAATGCACAATGAGCGAATGCACAGTAACATTCACGCATTGCAGATTTGGCATTTTTGGTGTGAGGTGCACTATAGTGGGGAAAGGGAAGTGGACCCTTTCCCCATTGTAGTGCGACCTCAGGGTTAGAATAATAAAGTAGGGGGGTGTGGGGGGCGCGGCCCCCCTGCATTACCCTTTGTCTTTGAATTAAAGTTCAAAAATCAGCGAATCTGCTTTTCGATTTGCTGATTTTCGAACTTCAGTGTGGATCGGACTGACGATTTTCGTTGTTCCGGTTCGCATAAAGGGTCATTCAGTAGGTTGATTTTCAACCTTTCAAAGGTAAACCATTGAATCATCTGCGTATTGGATGATGTTCTGGATTAGGGGGGCTTTGTGCAGGTCATTGATAAAGATATTGAACAGTAGTGGACCTAAAATGGATCCCTGTGGTACTCCTATATTGTTAGGTTGGTACTGAGATTGCACATTTAACCATTTTACAGATTGTTCCCCATTCTCTAGGTAGGAGGTAAACCAGCTGAGGGACTTTGGAGAGCAACCTAGTGTTGATAGTTGGTTTACTAGCATGTGACACTGTGTCGAAGGCCTTAGATAGGTATAGTAGGATTACTGAGGTAGGATGGCCTGCATCCATGGCTTTGTTGACAGATTCGGTGAAAGATAATAGGGCAGTAATGGTGCTATGCCCTGGCCATAAACCATGTTGGGTAGGGGATAGAAGAGCATTCTCTGAGAGATGTTTAAGTAGTTGTGAGTGAACACATTTTTCCAAGATTTTAGAAAGATGGGAGACTATAGAGATAGGGCTGTAGTTGGAAAGATCATGGGAGTTACCCCCTTTGTGTAGTGGGGTGATGATGGATCTTTTCCATAGGAGAGGAACATAAGATTCAGTGAGACAGCGGTTTATAAGAATGGTAACTGGATATGTTATTGTGCTAGCTGCTATTTGCAGATATTCTGGGTGAATGTTACCTGCAGAGAGAGAGCAAGGTTTGAGTTGTTTTAGGAATTTCAAAATCAGAGAGGTGGGTACAGGTTGAATAGTGAAGGAGTTGCCTGGTCGTGTAGTGGGGGTGTGTTCCATTGGGGTTGGGACATGTATGTTTGAACTGGATGGGCAGTCTTTGAGTAGCTTTTGGATGGTAGAGATGAAGTGGATATTAAATGCTTGGGAGATTTCTTGAGGGCTTTTTTCTGGTGGAGAGGGTGGGTTTTGGATGGTGCCTGGGTTAAATAGAGAGGAGACAGACTTCCAAAATTGTTTGGGATTTAAATCTAATTTGCTCTTTTCTCTTATTGTAACTATATTTATACTAGCTTTTTCCTGGTTCCTTGGTAAAGATTTATGTCCAAGTATACCCATGACGCCCTTAAATGAAGTTGGGGCTAAATAGGAGGAATTTATTTTATAAGGCACAGTAAGATGGCAAGTGCACCAGATGAACTCCTGAAAAGTCATTTGCAGAAATAAGGAAAGCAGACACCCACATGGCATTGTTAAATGTATTTCAAAGGAGCAGTGAGGTATAATGAGAGTGTAGAGTTTTGTGATATTCATTATTGTAATTCTTTGTAACAACAGTCCATTGTTTGTTTACTACAGTTAGAAATTTAAAAAAAAATGCTTTTGTGAGGACACAGTAATAAAGTTACTCTGTAAGCCTTACAGTAAGAAAACATGTTCTTAACACAGTTTTTTTTTCTTTTAAGCCAACAGGGATGCAGATTTCTCTGAGATCCAGAGTCTTCAGTCATCCCAAGAGAAACCCCCAGGATGGTGAATTTAACAAAGCTCTCTCAGATAAGATGTCAATCACAAGGGAAAATGCAGTGCATTCTGAAACCAGACATAACTGTAAGGAAGATGATGATGGATTTAAAAAAAAAAAAAAAAACTAGAAACGCATCTACAAACTCCCATGGAAATGGCATGTAGTCAGCTTAATCACAACAACAATGTAACATTCAATATTAATGATTTAATTAATCAATTAAGTCACAGTGAGAAAATACAAAATAATACAATGCCATTACATGAGCAGATATGCAATAAACAGAAGGTTTACAAATGTGTCACAAGTGGCAAAAGTTTTACAGGTAGAAAGACTGTAACAGTACATATGCTAATTCATACTGGCTGTGCCATCAGTATGGAAGAAAAGCAGTTAAGAGCAGAGTTGCTTGATTTAATAGTCAAAGATAGATATATCAAGATCAATGAGAGAAATAGACTGCAGAAGGTTAATAAAGCCCCAAAAGTCAGGAATTTGATAAAACAAATGAACACAGTAATTAGGACTGTCCATAAAGACCCATGCAATATAAGAGAAGTAAACAGAATATATTACTGTGCTGCTAAATTAATAACTGATAAAATTCTACCACAGGAACATAGGGTAGCGAGGGAAAAGTGGGGGCAACAGCGAATACCATCATGGAAATATCGAATATAGAAAACTATAAAGCAGCTAAGACAAGAAGTATCATTGTAGATTATAGAAGAGGGAACAGATCAATGAAAATATTAAGAAAGATAGATGTGATAAAAGCAATGCGTGGTATTAGAACAGACCAGGATCTATCATGTACTATTGGAGATAACAAACTAAAAATTACAAAACAGGTGGAAAGTCTTCGAAGATAAATATAAGGCAAAAACACAAAATAAACAAATTATTGATTACCCAAAAATGTTTTGTAGAGAACTGGGAAATAAGGTAAAAGGAATTGAAAGACCACCAAAAAAGAGGAAGTAGATACATTTTGGAGAAGTATCTATGAAGGTCCTGTGGAACATAACAAAAATGCTAAATGGATAGAAGAAGTAAAAGAAAGAATAAAACGTTTGAAGGTACAGAATATGAAATGGGATGAAATAACAGCCAGAGAGATTGAAATAAAGTTGAGAAAAGCCTCTAACTGGAAAACCCCAGGCCCAGATGCAGTACCTAACTTTTGGCTTAAAGTATTAACTTCTTTGCACAAGGATTTAGCCATGAGTAAGAACTATTTATATATGCACCCCAAACACACACAGCACTGTCTAACAAGGAAAAACAATGCTCTTACTTAAGAGTGAAACTGCAAGCTACCCTAAAAATTATAGACTAATAACTTGTGTTCTGACGACGTACAAACTATACACAGGAATTGACGCTGACAGAGTTTATAGTCATTTAGAAGAAAACTCAATTATGGCAGTAGAACAAAAGGGCAATAAAAGAAAGTCATATGGAACAAAGGACCATTTGTTGTTAAACAAAGTTATAGTGGAGAATTGTAAGAAGGGGAAGAACCTAAGTATGACATGGATTGACTACAAAAAAGCATTTGATAGTATCCCACATTCATGGATAAAAGAGTGCTTAGAAATGTATAAGATACACCCTACACTGGCTGACTACATTACAGTAACCATGAAACAGTGGCAGATAACTTTGCAATTAAGCCATGATAAAGGACAGATTATTATCCCAGGGATAAAAATTCAAAGGGGGGATATTCCAGGGTGACTCTCTGTTACCCTTGTTATTCTGCCTTGCCATTAACCCATTACGCTGTTTAATTAGCTTTGGCCATGGCTACAATTTGGCTTCTAGAAAACAACAAAGTCTAATGTCGTCTCATCTTCTCTTTGTCGGTGATTTAAAATTGTATAGCTCATCAGAAGAGGAACTGAAAGCACAGCTGCAGGTTGTCAAAACTTTTTCAGATGATATTGGAATGTCATTTGGTCTTGATAAATGTGCAAAAGCAACCTATAAAAAATTACAGCAGCAGGAAAACATCAGTTTGAGACAAGAATGTGATATAAAAGAACTTGAGCAAGAGGGGGTGTATAAATACTTGGGAATTGATGAAGGATCAGCAATAAAACATGAACAAATGCGAATAAAGCTTAGTAAGGAGTACTTTAGAAGACTTAAATTAATCCTGAAAACAGCATTGACACCTAGGAACAAGATCTAAGCTATAAATCCATTTGCTCTTCCTGTCCTAGCTTATAGTTTTGTAGTGAATGACTGGCCCTAAAAAGTGTTGGACAGATTGGATATCAAAACAAGAAGGATGCTTCAAGCTCACCAAATGATTTATAAAAATCAGTGTATACCAAAATTATATATTCCCTGTTCTGAAGGAGGGATGGGCCTCCTTGAAATTGATTACATGTATAGATCTATAATCATGGGACTCCACACATACCTATTGACCTCACAAGATCCAAATGTGGTGCAAGTTTTGAAACATGAGGAGAATAAATCTAAGATGACATCTCTGCTTAATTTAGCAGAAGCATATCGACGTCAAGCAGGAATGGAAATCAAACCAGAAGTGGATAAAAACAAGGCAGCAACTGAATGTGCTAAAAAAGAAAGTAAAGAATATAAGGTGAAGGATCAGATGAGAAGGCAAGAAATGTGGAAAAAACATAAATATAGCTGCAGGTATAGAAAACTTCTGGAGCAGCCTGATGTTGATCAAGAACGAATGCAGGAATGGTTAAGGAGAGGTGAATTTGCATCAAGAAATGAAAGGTTAATATGAGGTTAATATGGGCAGCCAAAGATAGTGGGCTACATACACAATGGTTTACTAAGTCATTTAAACATGTGGAAGAAACAGGCATATGTAGGTTTTGTGGAACCGCGTTGGAAACAGTCACACACTTCATTGCTGGTTATGATGCTCTAATGGCAGAGGGACTGTATAGCAAAAGGTATAATAATGTGGCAAGATTGTTACACTGGAGATTGTGGAAATATTATGGTATCAAAATGGCTGAAAAACACTGGAAACATGAGCCACAGAGAATCATAGAAAATGATGAAGTTTACATCACATGGGATCACCCAATACCAACAGTCCAAAAGATAGATGCTAGAAAACCAGACCTAGTGATCCAAGAAAAGAAGACAAAAGTAGCATTGATCATTGAAATTGCCTAACCTAGTGACTACAGTGTCTTGCGTACAGAGAGACACAAAGTCATAAAATACCTTGATCTGCAGGCAGAAATGAGAGCCATGTGGAAGAAAGATACCCAGACAGTTCCAATAGTAGTAGGAGCAAATAGTCTTATAAAAAAAATTTACAATCGTATTTAGATATGTTACCAATTCATGTAACACTGTACTAACTGCAGAAGGATTTATTACTGGGCACATTGCAAGTACTGTGAAGAGCACATTTGGATAACATCAAAGAGTGAAACAATACTAATTTCATGACCGTTAATCGTACTTTGACTTAGGAACGGGGTCCATTCCCGTCATGGTACTAGAAACCCAAAAGACTTGGAGAAATTAAAAAGAGGGTCCTGATGGAGAGATAAAAAGTCAGCAAGCAAAGGAGAGTAGTAGTGCTGAAAGTGAATTCATCCTAATGTCTTGGTGAGTACCTTCGTGAGGTGGACCCTGTTTTTCACAAAATCTCACCAAGCCAACACTGATATATAGACTGTATTTATATAGTATATATCATGGACAGAAATAAATCAAAAATAAAAAAAGATAGCTGGGCGCACAAGACCCAGGATAAAATGTGTCCAATCCTGGTAGGCGCACTGGTGCCAGGAGTGGAAAAAATGACAGTGTAGAATCCTCAAAATACAGAAATATTCCGACAATGGGTCCAGGCCAGGCTCAGCGGGTGGATGGCTCCCCTGTTGTAGAAGAAAGTGGCAGTCCACGAAAACAACAGAAATTGATTGGCCAAAGAAGAGCCATAAAGATGACAGAGTGGACTATTGAGGATAAGAAAGAAATTATGTATTGTTCCTATTGCGCAAAAAGCCCAGAATTTCTAGACACAAGATATACAAAATGATTAGGAGACAAATTATAGGAAAGAGAAATACTTCCACAGGAAAAACTGTCACAAGCTTCAAATAAAAATTAGCTTTCATTAATACAGCAGATTTTCAGAAAACAGTATATAGATCAAGAAACTTTGATCTCTTTGGAAAAAGAAGCCATTGAGGAAGCGAGAAAATATAAACAACAAAACCTAGAGATATTTTTAAAATATAAAAAAGAAATATGGACATGACAAAGAAAGAGAGATTTGATATGGTGCAATATTTATGCAAAGGAGAAAGCCAAGTTGACTAATATGGAGAAGGCAATTTCAAAGATATTCGAAGAAAAATACAGGCAAAGGCATCCAGATATGGAAAATTTCACAATAAAAAGACTAATAGCACAAAGATTTAATGTAGAAAAGACGATTAGTAAAGTAGAAGTTAAAGAAATAGAAGTTGAAATTATGGAGTGCATGCGAAGTGAAGGATTTACTGTAGAAGTTCTAACACAGACTACATCACAGCATGATGGAGTGAATGGATTGACTACAAAAAAGCATTTGATAGTATCCCACATTCATGGTTAAAAGAGTGCTTAAAAATGTATAAGATACACCCTACGTTGATTGACTACATTACAGTAACCATGAAACAGTGGCAGACCACTTTGCAATTAAGCCATGATAAAGGACAGATTATTATCCCATGGATAAAAATTCAAAGGGGGATATTCCAGGGTGACTCTCTATCACCATTGCTATTCTGCCTTGGAATTAGCCCATGAAGCTGTTTACTTAACAGCTTAGGCTTTGGCTACAATTTGGCTCCTAGAAAACAACAAAGTCTAATGAGTTCCTATCTTCTCTTTGTCGATGATTTAAAACTGCATAGCTCATCAGATGAGGAACTGAAAGCACAATTGCAGGTTGTCAAAACTTTTTCAGATGATATTGGAATATCATTTGGTCTTGATAAATGTGCAAAATCAACCTTTAAAAAATGAAAACTGCAGCACCAGGAAAACATCAGTTTGGGACAAGAATGTGATATAAAAGAACTTGAGCAAGACACATGTATAAATACTTGGGGATTGATGAAGAATCAGCAATAAAACATAAACAAATGTGAATAAAGCTCAGTAAGGAGGACTTAAGAAGACTTAAATTAATCCTGAAAACAGCATTTACATCTAGGAACAAGATCCAAGCTATAAATCAATTTGCTCTTCCTGTCCTAACTTATAGTTTTGGAGTGATTGACTTGCCCCAAAATGTGTTGGATAGATTGGATATTAAAACAAGAAGGATGCTTCATGCACACCAAATGATTTATAGCAGCGTTGTCGCCTCACAGTAAGACGCTGTCTGGTTCGATTCTCAGCTAGAGCATCTTCTGCGTGGAGACATGCGTGAATGGGCGTACCTTCATTGAAGGTTGTGCATCAGGGCTGGCAACTCGGCATGTAAAAATCTACTGCCAATCATTAGCGGACTGGAGTTCTGCTGTGGCGACCCTTAACCAGGAAAAGCCGAAAGACACAACAACAGTGTATACCAAGATTATATATTCCCAGTTCCGAAGGCAGGATGGACCTCCTTGAAATTGATTACATGTATAGATCTGCTATCGTGGGACTCCACACATATCTACTGACCTCACAAGATTCAACTGTAGTGAAAGTTTTGAAACATGAGGAGAATAAATCTAAGATAAAATCCAAAATACAGATGTAGAATAGCTGAACGTGCTGGTAAACCAAAACAAAGTTCAAAATTCAGTAACAAAAGGCATAGCACGACCATCCACATGAAACAAGGTTTATTAAATACAAGCTTTCAAAATGAAAATCTTTCTCAAGAATAAATCATTGCATTAAAACCATACAATAAATAAGCAACACCAGTCAATCAGAAAACACAAGTAATAAACACATTAAATAATGAACTAAATAAATCCCTTCTAAAAAATTAGTACATATCTAATTAATGAAAGATTCATAAACAGCACTATAATAAGATTAATAGAACACTTTAAAACACCATATTACAACCTGAAATACCCATATAATAAATACAGCACTCTAGCTAACATATGCTTGTCTTAATTTCAAAATAGGTTTAATACTATTAATTTTATTCAGATCTGGATGAACATCAGATCTAAAAAAGTTTATCCATTTATATTCTCCCTCTCTGTTATATTCACAATGTCCCCTCCCGTCTTATTCTTAAAGACTCTCTGTAGTATCCTAAATTTAAACACATGTTCACTCCCAAATTGTAAAATATGCTTACTAAGTGCATTTGTTTCCACCCCTCTTCGTATCTCGGAATGGTGGGAGGCCATTCTCTCCTTAAATTTACAATTGGTTTTCCCAATATAAAAACATATAACAGAGACAAATGTTTCTGCAGACATAACATTGCAAGTTGAGCCAGTATCAGCTTTGAGCTCTATGGGTTTACCATTTATCCAAAAGTACAGTTTTGTACCTACCATAAATGTAGATGTTTGAGTGTACACCCTGCTGCAGTCATCACACTTGGGTTATCCTGTCGTCAGGCGGTCCCGCAGTCGGCCGGAATTACAAAGTCTTGGTCCGGCGTCGGTTGCTGTCGATTCTTCCCTGATGTCAGTGCGCCAGGGGTATATATAATGCATCCGACGCCATTTTCTTCAGTTTTTCTTGCCCCAGATGTCAGGTGCCCCCAAAAAGGTGGTCAGTAATTAGTACCAAATTAAGTAATTTTTGCACAAACACAAAATCCCTCCAGCTATAAGCAAATACATCAGGAAGGTATTGTAGAGATTTAGCCAGTTAGATCAGAGGGGATGGAGGGAGGGTAACCTGGACTGCAGCAGGGTGTACACTCGAACATCTACATTTATGGTAGGTGCAAAACTGTACTATGTTCATCATGTTACCCTGCTGCAGTCATCACACTTGGGTAGAATCCCAAAGCTAAGGATGGGTGGAGGAGTTATAGAGGGTTAGAAGAGGCTAGAAGGCCCTGCAGAACTGCAGTGGCGAAGCCAGCTCTAGTCTTAGAGTAAAGAGGTAAGTGATAGTGCTTGGTAAAGGTGTGTACTGAACTCCAAGTTGCAGCTTCCAAAATCTCCTTGGTTGGAACCCCCCTGAGGAAGGCTGTAGATGTAGCTGTTGCCCTGGTAAAGTGGGGCCTAATGGTAGCAGGAACTGGTTTTCAGTGATGGGTATAGCAAAAACTAATGCAATGCCCTATCCATTTGGAAATGGTTTGTTTTGATATAGCCTTCCCTTGTGAAGCTGTAGCATAGGATACAAAGAGCTGGTCAGATTTTCTGAAAGCCTTAGTTTTATCCAAGTAGTAACAAAGTTGCCTGTGAATGTCCAAGGAATGTAGGCGTCTTTCTCCTTTGTTCTGTGGATTTGGGAAGAAGGTGGGTAAGTGGATGGTTTGACTTAAAGCCACACTGGAAACCACCTTAGGCATGAAGGAAGGATTAGTTCATAGAGAAACTCTGTCTTGATGGAAAATGAGAAAAGGTTCCACTGCCATTAGTGCCTGCAGCTCTGAGACTCTTCTAGCTGAAGTTATTGCTAGCAGCAGGGCAGTCTTCCATGATAGAAACTGTAGATCTGCAGAGAAAGCTGGTTCAAAGGGAGGTAGCGTAAATTTTTCCAGAACAAAATTGAGGTCCCATGTTGGTGTGGGTGCTCTCCTGGGGGGCCTAATGTTTTTTGCCCCTCTGAGAAACTGCCTTAGAAGTGGATGTGAAAATAAGGGTGGATTCATGTTGTAGTGGGCTGAAATAGCTGATGCATGGATTTTAATGGCAGAAAAAAAAGAAAGTCCTTTGTGCAACATCTCAGTTAAATACTGTAGAATCTGAGGCATGTGAGGTTGAAGTGTGTTTTGGCCTTTAGCTTGGTTCCAGGCGCAAAACCTTTTCCATTTATCCGAATAGGTCTTCCTGGTGCTGGGCCTCCTAGCTTCCAGAATAACATCCATAACTGCTTGGGAAAGAGGAGCTGACTGGATGCTTAGGTGATTTGCCATGCAGCCAGATTTAAGGTTTTGAGCTGGCTGTGAAGAATCTGATTGCTTTGCTGTGTGAGCAAATGGGCAATTTGTGGTAAAATCCAAGGTGGGCCCTGGGCCATATTCCTCAATAGTGGGTACCAGTGCTGGCGTGGCCAGTCTGGGGCTATGAGTATCAGTCGTGGTCTCTCCTTTCTGACTTTCAGAAGCACCTTTGTGAGGAGAGGCAATGGAGGGAAGGCATATACTGTCAGGTTTTTCCAACTGAATGAGAGTGCGTCCACTTTCCAAGCTTGATGGTGCAGTGTCCTTGTACAAAATTTTGTTAGTTGATAGTTTTGAGGACTGGCAAACAGGTCTATGTCTGGAAGGCCCCATTTTTGAGTTATCATTGCAAATACTTGTGGATCCAGTTTCCACTCGTGGAGATCCATGATGTTTCTGCTGAGGTCGTCTGCCAATGTGTTCTTTTTTCCTGGCAGGAATTGAGCTTGTAACTGAACTTGGTAAGCCAAAGCTGTGTTCCACAAGGTCACTGCTTGCCTGCATAGAGGGTAGGAGTGTGTACCCCCTTGTTTATTTATGTACCACATTACTGTGGTGTTGTCCGTCCTTATTGTAAGTTGTCCTGGATGTAATAGGTTCTTGAAGGCTGTCAGAGCATTCTGTACAGCTAGCATCTCTTTTTGATTGATGTGCAGATTCCTTTGGTCTGCAGTCCATATGCCTTGAATGCACTGTCCTGCCATGTGTGCCCCCCAGGCGTAGTCCGATGCATCTGTTGTCATAGTTTGCCTGGCTGGGGGCAAGGTGAAAGGCTGACCCTTGTTGAGGTGACATGCCTGTGACCACCATAGAAACTCCTGTTGTAGGCAGGGAATGAGAGATATTATTGTGTCCAAGCTGTGGCTGTGTTGAGATCATACGCTTTTTAGGTACCACTGTAATTTCCTCATATGCAGCTTTGCAAATGGTATTAGTAGTATGCAAGATGCCATGAAGCCCAAGGCCTGCAGAATTTTTCTTGCAGGTAGTTGGGTCTTTGTTGCCATTGTTTTGAAATATTGAGTCAGTTGTAGTTGTTTGTCTGGCGTCAGGTAAGCCTTCTGGGCTGTTGTATTCAAGCTGGCACCCAGGAATATCATATTTTGTGAGGGTACTAGTTTTGATTTCTTTTTGTTTACTGTGTACCCCAGGCAACTTAGAAGATGTTTTACAAAAGCCAGATGTTGTAAGAGGATGTCCTTGTTTTCTGCTTGGATGAGGCAGTCGTCCAGGTATGGGTATATTTGAATTCCTCTTTGCTGTAGTATGCAATTACTGGTGCCAAGCATTTTGTGAAGACCCTGGGTGCAGTAGATAAGCCAAAGAGCAGTGCAGAGAATTGGTAATGGGTTGAACCTGCAATGAAGTGGAGGTATCTTCTGCAACTTTGTCTGATAGGGACATGCAGGTATGCCTCCTTGAGGTCCAACTTTACTAGCCATGCTTTCTTGCCCAACATGGGAAGAAGCTGCTGTAGTGTTAGCATCTTGAATTTGGGAACTTGTAAGTAAGTGTTTAGAGTTGAAAGGTCCAGAATTGGTCTCCAGGCATTGTCCTTTCAGGGTACTAGAAAGATCCTTGAGTAAAATCCTTGGCCTTGCCCTGGAGTAGGTACCAGTTGAATGGCTCTCATGTCCATGAGAGCTGTAATTTGTCTTTGTGCCTCTGCCCATTGATTTTGTGGCAGGTTTGGCATTCCTCTTTTCATTGGCAAGGTGTGAAAATGGAATTTGTATCCTCGTGAAATTATGTCTAGGACCCATTTGTCCTTTGTGACAATGTGCTAGTTGTCTGAAAAAAGTATGAGTTTTCCTCCCAAGGGGGCTGTCAAGATATTGTTGTTTGGCCAGATGAGGTGCAAGTCATTGAGTTTGCCTTCTAGTAGTCTGGGACCTGTCTTCTCCTCCCTTCTGTGTTGCAGTGCCCCATTGTCGAGGTTTGTACTGGGCTTGTGGTTGTCCTCTGCCTCTTGGACGTCTGTATTTACCCCTCTGTGGTCTGTCAGTAGCTGGAAAGGACCAATTTTTTGTTGGCCAATTTCTGCTGAAGCGAGGGGGGCTGTACCTGTAGAAAATCTTTGACTGTCTGCATAGATTTTGCCTTATCCTCCATTTTCTTTAAGACTTCTTCTGCTTTAACTCCAAAAAGGACATCCTGTTGTAAGGGAGCATCTAGAAGCTTTGCTTTAACATGATCAGGCAGAGTTTGTTCCTTTAACCAAGCATGCCTACATATAACAGACCCAGTGACAGCTGCTCTGCAGGAAGCCTCCAAAGAATCAAACCCACATTATAAAGTATGTTTGCCCACCTGTTCAGTTGCATGCAAGAAATCCTGCATTTCCTTCAATTCAGACTGCTGAGGGAGTGTGCTCATTTTTTGTTTTAACTGAGACATTAGAAATTGCTGATATTTTAACATGTGGAATTGGCAATTTAGTGCCCTCATAGCTAGACTGGCTGAGGTGTAAACCTTTTTCCCCCACCTGTCTAGTGCTCTGGAGTCCCTTTCAGAGGGTACAGGATTTTTTGCCATAGAAACCTTAGCCCCTTTGGGATCCTGGGAGATGGTCTCTGGATCAGCAACAGGCTTTTATAAAGGAATTTGTGGGAATCAGGCACTCTATAGTATCTCAGGTTTGGCTGGAGCAGGAGGCAAAGAATCTGGGTTCAAACTGGATTCTAAGTAAACATCATCCACAATGTCTAAAACTGGGGGGATGGCAAGTGGTCTGTGCTGAAGGAGTAAAAGAAACTCTCTGAGCCTTTTCTTTGAGTCAGAGTAGTCCTGACCTTCCCAGTGAAAATGTTCCCTCATAGTGTGTAAAGTTTCCCCAAAGGAGTAGTCTTCAGGAGGAGAAGCTGAGGGAATAGAATCCTCAGCATCAGAATCTTCATAAGGGGAGAAGGAGTAATCTTGGTCCTCAGAGGAGCCTGAGGAAATAGACACTTGTTTAGAGGAGGCAAAATCTTCCTCTTGTTTAGGCCTTTTGTCAGGTGGGGGTTGGGATACCCTGATTAAAGAGATCAAATCTTCAGCCATTTTGAGCATCTGTTTCTTAGGCATGGGGCCTTGAACTGGAGATTGAAGTGCAGTCTTTTTAGGTTTAATAGGAGTCTTAGTTTTAGGAAATGTTTTTATGGTGAGCATTGTCGGTCTGAAGACGCCTCTATCAGCAGTGTCGTCGGTAGGAGCTAAACAAAATGGCTGCGTTGGCCTAGTACTTTCTGACAAAAGCTCCAAAGCGGTCTCGGGTTCCAGATCTGCGGTAGTGAGGGGCTGCGTCGGAGCCTCACTGAAGACCGGTGAACCGGAGACTGGACCAGCCGAGGCCTCGGAGTCTGGCTTGGGTCTAGGCTGCCTGTCCTTATCCTTGCATTTTTTGTGCACGCCGGTAGTTGGTTGTTCCGACGGCATAGTGTAGTTAAATTTTCTACCGAAGTATTGTCGTGCGAAGTCAAAGCGTCTTTTAATAGTACGCTTATTAAACCTAGCATAAGAACGACAACCAGTGATGTCGTGGTCTGGGCCTAGGCAAGGTATGCAGTAAGAATGAAAATCCTTATGAGGTATTTGCTTCCCACAAGAAATACAATTGTTAACTTTTTCTGACATCGGTCTGAGGCAAGAAAAGTTTCCAACGGGTACTTAGCTTTATTGAAGACTTCGGATCTGAAATTCGACTTCGAAAATCTCAGGAGTCGGCCGACCGGCACTTGCGAACTGCTTCTGCTTCGGGCACCGCGCGGCAAGAAAGACTCAAGAAAATGGCGTTGGATGCATTATATATACCCCTGGTGCACTGACATCAGGGAAGAAGCGACAGCAACTGACGCCGGACCAAGACTTTGGAATTCCGGCCGACTGCGGGACCACCTGACGACAGGATAACCCAAGTGTGATGACTGCAGCAGGGTAACACGATGAACATCAGTGCAAAATACTTCATTCTTGGTCCATAAATCAATCACATTGACTGTTTCATTAAGCACTGACACACCATCAACTTAAAAAGAATGAGACTCTGGGTCATGGCTT